>NW_027461966.1:0-220000 GCF_050947455.1 Rhinoderma darwinii
GGTCAATTTTTGGAGGGCTTGTGAAAAGTCATTGCTTGTTGCTTTTACATCCATCTATGGAAGAACCCCGGCAGGCATCTGCCAAAAAAAGCGTAAATTTTTGGAGGGCTTGTGAAAAGCCATTGCTTGTTGCTTTTACATCCATGTATGGAAGAACCCCGGCAGGCATCTGCCAATAAAAAGGGTAAATTTTTGGAGGGCTTGTGAAAAGCCATTGCTTGTTGCTTTTACATCCATGTATGGAAGAACCCCGGCAGGCATCTGCCAATAAAAAGGGTCAATTTTTGGAGGGCTTGTGAAAAGTCATTGCTTGTTGCTTTTACATCCATGTATGGAAGAACCCCGGCAGGCATCTGCCAAAAATAAGGGTCAATTTTTGGAGGGCTTGTGAAAAGTCATTGCTTGTTTCTTTTACATCCATGTATGGAAGAACCCCGGCAGGCATCTGCCAAAAAAAAGGGTAAATTTTTGGAGGGCTTGTGTTAAGTCATTGCTTGTTGCTTCTACATCCATCTATGGAAGAACCCCGGCAGGCATCTGCCAAAAAAAGCGTCAATTTTTGGAGGGCTTGTGAAAAGCCATTGCTTGTTGCTTTTACATCCATGTATGGAAGAACCCCGGCAGGCATCTGCCAAAAAAAAGGGTCAATTTTTGGAGGGCTTGTGAAAAGCCATTGCTTGTTGCTTTTACATCCATGTATGGAAGAACCCCGGCAGTCATCTGCCAAAAAAAAGGGTCAATTTTTGGAGGGCTTGTGAAAAGCCATTGCTTGTTGCTTTTACATCCATGTATGGAAGAACCCCGGCAGGCATCTGCCAATAAAAAAGGTCAATTTTTGGAGGGCTTGTGAAAAGCCATTGCTTGTTGCTTTTACATCCATGTATGGAAGAACCCCGGCAGGCATCTGCCAATAAAAAGGGTCAATTTTTGGAGGGCTTGTGAAAAGCCATTGCTTGTTGCTTTTACATCCATGTATGGAAGAACCCCGGCAGGCATCTGCCAATAAAAAGGGTCAATTTTTGGAGGGCTTGTGAAAAGCCATTGCTTGTTGCTTTTACATCCATGTATGGAAGAACCCCGGCAGGCATCTGCCAAAAATAAGGGTCAATTTTTGGAGGGCTTGTGAAAAGTCATTGCTTGTTGCTTTTACATCCATGTATGGAAGAACCCCGGCAGGCATCTGCCAAAAAAAAGGGTCAATTTTTGGAGGGCTTGTGAAAAGTCATTGCTTGTTGCTTTTACATCCATGTATGGAAGAACCCCGGCAGGCATCTGCCAAAAAAAGCGTCAATTTTTGGAGGGCTTGTGAAAAGCCATTGCTTGTTGCTTTTACATCCATGTATGGACGAACCCCGGCAGGCATCTGCCAAAAAAAAGGGTCAATTTTTGGAGGGCTTGTGAAAAGTCATTGCTTGTTGCTTTTACATCCATCTATGGAAGAACCCCGGCAGGCATCTGCCAAAAAAAGCGTCAATTTTTGGAGGGCTTGTGAAAAGCCATTGCTTGTTGCTTTTACATCCATGAATGGAAGAACCCCGGCAGGCATCTGCCCAAAAAAAGGGTCAATTTTTGGAGGGCTTGTGAAAAGTCATTGCTTGTTGCTTTTACATCCATGTATGGAAGAACCCCGGCAGGCATCTGCCAAAAAAAGCGTACATTTTTGGAGGGCTTGTGAAAAGCCATTGCTTGTTGCTTTTACATCCATGTATGGAAGAACCCCGGCAGGCATCTGCCAAAAAAAAGGGTCAATTTTTGGAGGGCTTGTGAAAAGTCATTGCTTGTTGCTTCTACATCCATCTATGGAAGAACCCCGGCAGGCATCTGCCAAAAAAAGCGTCAATTTTTGGAGGGCTTGTGAAAAGCCATTGATTGTTGCTTTTACATCCATGTATGGAAGAACCCCGGCAGGCATCTGCCAAAAAAAGCGTCAATTTTTGGAGGGCTTGTGAAAAGCCATTGCTTGTTGCTTTTACATCCATGTATGGAAGAACCCCGGCAGGCATCTGCCAAAAAAAAGGGTCAATTTTTGGAGGGCTTGTGAAAAGTCATTGCTTGTTGCTTTTACATCCATGTATGGAAGAACCCCGGCAGGCATCTGCCAAAAAAAAGGGTAAATTTTTGGAGGGCTTGTGAAAAGTCATTGCTTGTTGCTTTTACATCCATCTATGGAAGAACCCCGGCAGGCATCTGCCAAAAAAAGCGTCAATTTTTGGAGGGCTTGTGAAAAGCCATTGCTTGTTGCTTTTACATCCATGAATGGAAGAACCCCGGCAGGCATCTGCCCAAAAAAAGGGTCAATTTTTGGAGGGCTTGTGAAAAGTCATTGCTTGTTGCTTTTACATCCATCTATGGAAGAACCCCGGCAGGCATCTGCCAAAAAAAGCGTCAATTTTTGGAGGGCTTGTGAAAAGCCATTGCTTGTTGCTTTTACATCCATGAATGGAAGAACCCCGGCAGGCATCTGCCCAAAAAAAGGGTCAATTTTTGGAGGGCTTGTCAAAAGCCATTGCTTGTTGCTTTTACATCCATGTATGGAAGAACCCCGGCAGGCATCTGCCAATAAAAAGGGTCAATTTTTGGAGGGCTTGTGAAAAGTCATTGCTTGTTGCTTTTACATCCATGTATGGAAGAACCCCGGCAGGCATCTGCCAAAAAAAGCGTCAATTTTTGGAGGGCTTGTGAAAAGCCATTGCTTGTTGCTTTTACATCCATGTATGGAAGAACCCCGGCAGGCATCTGCCAAAAAAAAGTGTCAATTTTTGGAGGGCTTGTGAAAAGTCATTGCTTGTTGCTTTTACATCCATGTATGGAAGAACCCCGGCAGGCATCTGCCAAAAAAAAGGGTCAATTTTTGGAGGGCTTGTGAAAAGCCATTGCTTGTTGCTTTTACATCCATGTATGGAAGAACCCCGGCAGGCATCTGCCAAAAAAAAGGGTCAATTTTTGGAGGGCTTGTGAAAAGCCATTGCTTGTTGCTTTTACATCCATGTATGGAAGAACCCCGGCAGGCATCTGCCAAAAAAAAGGGTCAATTTTTGGAGGGCTTGTGAAAAGTCATTGCTTGTTGCTTTTACATCCATCTATGGAAGAACCCCGGCAGGTATCTGCCAAAAAAAGGGTCAATTTTTGGAGGGCTTGTGAAAAGCCATTGCTTGTTGCTTTTACATCCATCTATGGAAGAACCCCGGCAGGTATCTGCCAAAAAAAGGGTCAATTTTTGGAGGGCTTGTGAAAAGCCATTGCTTGTTGCTTTTACATCCATCTATGGAAGAACCCCGGCAGGCATCTGCCAATAAAAAGGGTCAATTTTTGTAGGGCTTGTGAAAAGCCATTGCTTGTTGCTTTTACATCCATGTATGGAAGAACCCCGGCAGGCATCTGCCAAAAAAAGCGTAAATTTTTGGAGGGCTTGTGAAAAGTCATTGCTTGTTGCTTTTACATCCATGTATGGAAGAACCCCGGCAGGCATCTGCCAAAAAAAGCGTAAATTTTTGGAGGGCTTGTGAAAAGCCATTGCTTGTTGCTTTTACATCCATCTATGGAAGAACCCCGGCAGGCATCTGCCAATAAAAAGGGTCAATTTTTGGAGGGCTTGTGAAAAGCCATTGCTTGTTGCTTTTATGTCCATGTATGGAAGAACCCCGGCAGGCATCTGACAAAAAAAAAGGGTCAATTTTTGGAGGGCTTGTGAAAAGTCATTGCTTGTTGCTTTTACATCCATGTATGGAAGAACCCCGGCAGGCATCTGCCAAAAAAAAGGGTAAATTTTTGGAGGGCTTGTGAAAAGCCATGGCTTGTTGCTTTTACATCCATGTATGGAAGAACCCCGGCAGGCATCTGCCAATAAAAAGGGTCAATTTTTGGAGGGCTTGTCAAAAGCCATTGCTTGTTGCTTTTACATCCATGTATGGAAGAACCCCGGCAGGTATCTGCCAAAAAAAGGGTCAATTTTTGGAGGGCTTGTGAAAAGCCATTGCTTGTTGCTTTTACATCCATCTATGGAAGAACCCCGGCAGGCATCTGCCAATAAAAAGGGTCAATTTTTGGAGGGCTTGTGAAAAGCCATTGCTTGTTGCTTTTATATCCATGTATGGAAGAACCCCGGCAGGCATCTGCCAAAAAAAAGTGTCAATTTTGGAGGGCTTGTGAAAAGTCATTGCTTGTTGCTTTTACATCCATCTATGGAAGAACCCCGGCAGGCATCTGCCAAAAAAAAAGGGTCAATTTTTGGAGGGCTTGTGAAAAGCCATTGCTTGTTGCTTTTACATCCATGTATGGAAGAACCCCGGCAGGCATCTGCCAAAAAAAAGGGTCAATTTTTGGAGGGCTTGTGAAAAGCCATTGCTTGTTGCTTTTACATCCATGTATGGAAGAACCCCGGCAGGCATCTGCCAAAAAAAAGGGTCAATTTTTGGAGGGCTTGTGAAAAGTCATTGCTTGTTGCTTTTACATCCATCTATGGAAGAACCCCGGCAGGTATCTGCCAAAAAAAGGGTCAATTTTTGGAGGGCTTGTGAAAAGCCATTGCTTGTTGCTTTTACATCCATCTATGGAAGAACCCCGGCAGGTATCTGCCAAAAAAAGGGTCAATTTTTGGAGGGCTTGTGAAAAGCCATTGCTTGTTGCTTTTACATCCATCTATGGAAGAACCCCGGCAGGCATCTGCCAATAAAAAGGGTCAATTTTTGTAGGGCTTGTGAAAAGCCATTGCTTGTTGCTTTTACATCCATGTATGGAAGAACCCCGGCAGGCATCTGCCAAAAAAAGCGTAAATTTTTGGAGGGCTTGTGAAAAGTCATTGCTTGTTGCTTTTACATCCATGTATGGAAGAACCCCGGCAGGCATCTGCCAAAAAAAGCGTAAATTTTTGGAGGGCTTGTGAAAAGCCATTGCTTGTTGCTTTTACATCCATCTATGGAAGAACCCCGGCAGGTATCTGCCAAAAAAAGGGTCAATTTTTGGAGGGCTTGTGAAAAGCCATTGCTTGTTGCTTTTACATCCATCTATGGAAGAACCCCGGCAGGCATCTGCCAATAAAAAGGGTCAATTTTTGGAGGGCTTGTGAAAAGCCATTGCTTGTTGCTTTTATGTCCATGTATGGAAGAACCCCGGCAGGCATCTGCCAAAAAAAAAGGGTCAATTTTTGGAGGGCTTGTGAAAAGTCATTGCTTGTTGCTTTTACATCCATGTATGGAAGAACCCCGGCAGGCATCTGCCAAAAAAAAGGGTAAATTTTTGGAGGGCTTGTGAAAAGCCATGGCTTGTTGCTTTTACATCCATGTATGGAAGAACCCCGGCAGGCATCTGCCAATAAAAAGGGTCAATTTTTGGAGGGCTTGTCAAAAGCCATTGCTTGTTGCTTTTACATCCATGTATGGAAGAACCCCGGCAGGTATCTGCCAAAAAAAGGGTCAATTTTTGGAGGGCTTGTGAAAAGCCATTGCTTGTTGCTTTTACATCCATCTATGGAAGAACCCCGGCAGGCATCTGCCAATAAAAAGGGTCAATTTTTGGAGGGCTTGTGAAAAGCCATTGCTTGTTGCTTTTACATCCATGTATGGAAGAACCCCGGCAGGCATCTGCCAAAAAAAAGGGTCAATTTTTGGAGGGCTTGTGAAAAGTCATTGCTTGTTGCTTTTACATCCATCTATGGAAGAACCCCGGCAGGTATCTGCCAAAAAAAGGGTCAATTTTTGGAGGGCTTGTGAAAAGCCATTGCTTGTTGCTTTTACATCCATCTATGGAAGAACCCCGGCAGGTATCTGCCAAAAAAAGGGTCAATTTTTGGAGGGCTTGTGAAAAGCCATTGCTTGTTGCTTTTACATCCATCTATGGAAGAACCCCGGCAGGCATCTGCCAATAAAAAGGGTCAATTTTTGTAGGGCTTGTGAAAAGCCATTGCTTGTTGCTTTTACATCCATGTATGGAAGAACCCCGGCAGGCATCTGCCAAAAAAAGCGTAAATTTTTGGAGGGCTTGTGAAAAGTCATTGCTTGTTGCTTTTACATCCATGTATGGAAGAACCCCGGCAGGCATCTGCCAAAAAAAGCGTAAATTTTTGGAGGGCTTGTGAAAAGCCATTGCTTGTTGCTTTTACATCCATCTATGGAAGAACCCCGGCAGGCATCTGCCAATAAAAAGGGTCAATTTTTGGAGGGCTTGTGAAAAGCCATTGCTTGTTGCTTTTATGTCCATGTATGGAAGAACCCCGGCAGGCATCTGACAAAAAAAAAGGGTCAATTTTTGGAGGGCTTGTGAAAAGTCATTGCTTGTTGCTTTTACATCCATGTATGGAAGAACCCCGGCAGGCATCTGCCAAAAAAAAGGGTACATTTTTGGAGGGCTTGTGAAAAGCCATGGCTTGTTGCTTTTACATCCATGTATGGAAGAACCCCGGCAGGCATCTGCCAATAAAAAGGGTCAATTTTTGGAGGGCTTGTCAAAAGCCATTGCTTGTTGCTTTTACATCCATGTATGGAAGAACCCCGGCAGGTATCTGCCAAAAAAAGGGTCAATTTTTGGAGGGCTTGTGAAAAGCCATTGCTTGTTGCTTTTACATCCATCTATGGAAGAACCCCGGCAGGCATCTGCCAATAAAAAGGGTCAATTTTTGGAGGGCTTGTGAAAAGCCATTGCTTGTTGCTTTTATATCCATGTATGGAAGAACCCCGGCAGGCATCTGCCAAAAAAAAGTGTCAATTTTTGGAGGGCTTGTGAAAAGTCATTGCTTGTTGCTTTTACATCCATCTATGGAAGAACCCCGGCAGGCATCTGCCAAAAAAAAGGGTCAATTTTTGGAGGGCTTGTGAAAAGCCATTGCTTGTTGCTTTTACATCCATGTATGGAAGAACCCCGGCAGGCATCTGCCAAAAAAAAGGGTCAATTTTTGGAGGGCTTGTGAAAAGCCATTGCTTGTTGCTTTTACATCCATGTATGGAAGAACCCCGGCAGGCATCTGCCAAAAAAAAGGGTCAATTTTTGGAGGGCTTGTGAAAAGTCATTGCTTGTTGCTTTTACATCCATCTATGGAAGAACCCCGGCAGGTATCTGCCAAAAAAAGGGTCAATTTTTGGAGGGCTTGTGAAAAGCCATTGCTTGTTGCTTTTACATCCATCTATGGAAGAACCCCGGCAGGTATCTGCCAAAAAAAGGGTCAATTTTTGGAGGGCTTGTGAAAAGCCATTGCTTGTTGCTTTTACATCCATCTATGGAAGAACCCCGGCAGGCATCTGCCAATAAAAAGGGTCAATTTTTGTAGGGCTTGTGAAAAGCCATTGCTTGTTGCTTTTACATCCATGTATGGAAGAACCCCGGCAGGCATCTGCCAAAAAAAGCGTAAATTTTTGGAGGGCTTGTGAAAAGTCATTGCTTGTTGCTTTTACATCCATGTATGGAAGAACCCCGGCAGGCATCTGCCAAAAAAAGCGTAAATTTTTGGAGGGCTTGTGAAAAGCCATTGCTTGTTGCTTTTACATCCATCTATGGAAGAACCCCGGCAGGTATCTGCCAAAAAAAGGGTCAATTTTTGGAGGGCTTGTGAAAAGCCATTGCTTGTTGCTTTTACATCCATCTATGGAAGAACCCCGGCAGGCATCTGCCAATAAAAAGGGTCAATTTTTGGAGGGCTTGTGAAAAGCCATTGCTTGTTGCTTTTATGTCCATGTATGGAAGAACCCCGGCAGGCATCTGCCAAAAAAAAAGGGTCAATTTTTGGAGGGCTTGTGAAAAGTCATTGCTTGTTGCTTTTACATCCATGTATGGAAGAACCCCGGCAGGCATCTGCCAAAAAAAAGGGTAAATTTTTGGAGGGCTTGTGAAAAGCCATGGCTTGTTGCTTTTACATCCATGTATGGAAGAACCCCGGCAGGCATCTGCCAATAAAAAGGGTCAATTTTTGGAGGGCTTGTCAAAAGCCATTGCTTGTTGCTTTTACATCCATGTATGGAAGAACCCCGGCAGGTATCTGCCAAAAAAAGGGTCAATTTTTGGAGGGCTTGTGAAAAGCCATTGCTTGTTGCTTTTACATCCATCTATGGAAGAACCCCGGCAGGCATCTGCCAATAAAAAGGGTCAATTTTTGGAGGGCTTGTGAAAAGCCATTGCTTGTTGCTTTTATATCCATGTATGGAAGAACCCCGGCAGGCATCTGCCAAAAAAAAGGGTCAATTTTTGGAGGGCTTGTGAAAAGTCATTGCTTGTTGCTTTTACATCCATCTATGGAAGAACCCCGGCAGGCATCTGCCAATAAAAAGGGTCAATTTTTGGAGGGCTTGTGAAAAGCCATTGCTTGTTGCTTTTACATCCATGTATGGAAGAACCCCGGTAGGCATCTGCCAAAAAAAAGGGTCAATTTTTGGAGGGCTTGTGAAAAGTCATTGCTTATTGCTTTTACATCCATGTATGGAAGAACCCCGGCAGGCATCTGCCAAAAAAAAGGTCAATTTTTGGAGGGCTTGTGAAAAGCCATTGCTTGTTGCTTTTACATCCATGTATGGAAGAACCCCGGCAGGCATCTGCCAAAAAAAAGGGTCAATTTTTGGAGGGCTTGTGAAAAGCCATTGCTTGTTGCTTTTACATCCATGTATGGAAGAACCCCGGCAGGCATCTGCCAAAAAAAAGGGTCAATTTTTGGAGGGCTTGTGAAAAGCCATTGCTTGTTGCTTTTACATCCATGTATGGAAGAACCCCGGCAGGCATCTGCCAAAAAAAAGGGTCAATTTTTGGAGGGCTTGTCAAAAGCCATTGCTTGTTGCTTTTACATCCATGTATGGAAGAACCCCGGCAGGCATCTGCCAATAAAAAGGGTCAATTTTTGGAGGGCTTGTGAAAAGTCATTGCTTGTTGCTTTTACATCCATGTATGGAAGAACCCCGGCAGGCATCTGCCAAAAAAAGCGTCAATTTTTGGAGGGCTTGTGAAAAGCCATTGCTTGTTGCTTTTACATCCATGTATGGAAGAACCCCGGCAGGCATCTGCCAAAAAAAAGTGTCAATTTTTGGAGGGCTTGTGAAAAGTCATTGCTTGTTGCTTTTACATCCATGTATGGAAGAACCCCGGCAGGTATCTGCCAAAAAAAGGGTCAATTTTTGGAGGGCTTGTGAAAAGCCATTGCTTGTTGCTTTTACATCCATCTATGGAAGAACCCCGGCAGGTATCTGCCAAAAAAAGGGTAAATTTTTGGAGGGCTTGTGAAAAGCCATTGCTTGTTGCTTTTACATCCATCTATGGAAGAACCCCGGCAGGCATCTGCCAATAAAAAGGGTCAATTTTTGTAGGGCTTGTGAAAAGCCATTGCTTGTTGCTTTTACATCCATGTATGGAAGAACCCCGGCAGGCATCTGCCAAAAAAAGCGTAAATTTTTGGAGGGCTTGTGAAAAGTCATTGCTTGTTGCTTTTACATCCATGTATGGAAGAACCCCGGCAGGCATCTGCCAAAAAAAGCGTAAATTTTTGGAGGGCTTGTGAAAAGCCATTGCTTGTTGCTTTTACATCCATCTATGGAAGAACCCCGGCAGGCATCTGCCAATAAAAAGGGTCAATTTTTGGAGGGCTTGTGAAAAGCCATTGCTTGTTGCTTTTATGTCCATGTATGGAAGAACCCCGGCAGGCATCTGACAAAAAAAAAGGGTCAATTTTTGGAGGGCTTGTGAAAAGTCATTGCTTGTTGCTTTTACATCCATGTATGGAAGAACCCCGGCAGGCATCTGCCAAAAAAAAGGGTAAATTTTTGGAGGGCTTGTGAAAAGCCATGGCTTGTTGCTTTTACATCCATGTATGGAAGAACCCCGGCAGGCATCTGCCAATAAAAAGGGTCAATTTTTGGAGGGCTTGTCAAAAGCCATTGCTTGTTGCTTTTACATCCATGTATGGAAGAACCCCGGCAGGTATCTGCCAAAAAAAGGGTCAATTTTTGGAGGGCTTGTGAAAAGCCATTGCTTGTTGCTTTTACATCCATCTATGGAAGAACCCCGGCAGGCATCTGCCAATAAAAAGGGTCAATTTTTGGAGGGCTTGTGAAAAGCCATTGCTTGTTGCTTTTATATCCATGTATGGAAGAACCCCGGCAGGCATCTGCCAAAAAAAAGTGTCAATTTTTGGAGGGCTTGTGAAAAGTCATTGCTTGTTGCTTTTACATCCATCTATGGAAGAACCCCGGCAGGCATCTGCCAAAAAAAAGGGTCAATTTTTGGAGGGCTTGTGAAAAGCCATTGCTTGTTGCTTTTACATCCATGTATGGAAGAACCCCGGCAGGCATCTGCCAAAAAAAAGGGTCAATTTTTGGAGGGCTTGTGAAAAGCCATTGCTTGTTGCTTTTACATCCATGTATGGAAGAACCCCGGCAGGCATCTGCCAAAAAAAAGGGTCAATTTTTGGAGGGCTTGTGAAAAGTCATTGCTTGTTGCTTTTACATCCATCTATGGAGGAACCCCGGCAGGTATCTGCCAAAAAAAGGGTCAATTTTTGGAGGGCTTGTGAAAAGCCATTGCTTGTTGCTTTTACATCCATCTATGGAAGAACCCCGGCAGGTATCTGCCAAAAAAGGGTCAATTTTTGGAGGGCTTGTGAAAAGCCATTGCTTGTTGCTTTTACATCCATCTATGGAAGAACCCCGGCAGGCATCTGCCAATAAAAAGGGTCAATTTTTGTAGGGCTTGTGAAAAGCCATTGCTTGTTGCTTTTACATCCATGTATGGAAGAACCCCGGCAGGCATCTGCCAAAAAAAGCGTAAATTTTTGGAGGGCTTGTGAAAAGTCATTGCTTGTTGCTTTTACATCCATGTATGGAAGAACCCCGGCAGGCATCTGCCAAAAAAAGCGTAAATTTTTGGAGGGCTTGTGAAAAGCCATTGCTTGTTGCTTTTACATCCATCTATGGAAGAACCCCGGCAGGTATCTGCCAAAAAAAGGGTCAATTTTTGAAAGGCTTGTGAAAAGCCATTGCTTGTTGCTTTTACATCCATCTATGGAAGAACCCCGGCAGGCATCTGCCAATAAAAAGGGTCAATTTTTGGAGGGCTTGTGAAAAGCCATTGCTTGTTGCTTTTATGTCCATGTATGGAAGAACCCCGGCAGGCATCTGCCAAAAAAAAGGGTCAATTTTTGGAGGGCTTGTGAAAAGTCATTGCTTGTTGCTTTTACATCCATGTATGGAAGAACCCCGGCAGGCATCTGCCAAAAAAAAGGGTAAATTTTTGGAGGGCTTGTGAAAAGCCATGGCTTGTTGCTTTTACATCCATGTATGGAAGAACCCCGGCAGGCATCTGCCAATAAAAAGGGTCAATTTTTGGAGGGCTTGTCAAAAGCCATTGCTTGTTGCTTTTACATCCATGTATGGAAGAACCCCGGCAGGTATCTGCCAAAAAAAGGGTCAATTTTTGGAGGGCTTGTGAAAAGCCATTGCTTGTTGCTTTTACATCCATCTATGGAAGAACCCCGGCAGGCATCTGCCAATAAAAAGGGTCAATTTTTGTAGGGCTTGTGAAAAGCCATTGCTTGTTGCTTTTACATCCATGTATGGAAGAACCCCGGCAGGCATCTGCCAAAAAAAGCGTCAATTTTTGGAGGGCTTGTGAAAAGCCATTGCTTGTTGCTTTTACATCCATGTATGGAAGAACCCCGGCAGGCATCTGCCAAAAAAAAGGGTCAATTTTTGGAGGGCTTGTGAAAAGTCATTGCTTGTTGCTTTTACATCCATCTATGGAAGAACCCCGGCAGGCATCTGCCAAAAAAAGGGTCAATTTTTGGAGGGCTTGTGAAAAGCCATTGTTTGTTGCTTTTACATCCATGTATGGAAGAACCCCGGCAGGCATCTGCCAAAAAAAAGGGTCAATTTTTGGAGGGCTTGTGAAAAGCCATTGCTTGTTGCTTTTACATCCATGTATGGAAGAACCCCGGCAGGCATCTGCCAAAAAAAAGGGTCAATTTTTGGAGGGCTTGTGAAAAGTCATTGCTTGTTGCTTTTACATCCATCTATGGAAGAACCCCGGCAGGTATCTGCCAAAAAAAGGGTCAATTTTTGGAGGGCTTGTGAAAAGCCATTGCTTGTTGCTTTTACATCCATCTATGGAAGAACCCCGGCAGGTATCTGCCAAAAAAAGGGTCAATTTTTGGAGGGCTTGTGAAAAGCCATTGCTTGTTGCTTTTACATCCATCTATGGAAGAACCCCGGCAGGCATCTGCCAAAAAAAGCGTCAATTTTTGGAGGGCTTGTGAAAAGCCATTGCTTGTTGCTTTTACATCCATCTATGGAAGAACCCCGGCAGGTATCTGCCAAAAAAAGGGTCAATTTTTGGAGGGCTTGTGAAAAGCCATTGCTTGTTGCTTTTACATCCATCTATGGAAGAACCCCGGCAGGCATCTGCCAAAAAAAGCGTCAATTTTTGGAGGGCTTGTGAAAAGCCATTGCTTGTTGCTTTTACATCCATGAATGGAAGAACCCCGGCAGGCATCTGCCCAAAAAAAGGGTCAATTTTTGGAGGGCTTGTCAAAAGCCATTGCTTGTTGCTTTTACATCCATGTATGGAAGAACCCCGGCAGGCATCTGCCAATAAAAAGGGTCAATTTTTGGAGGGCTTGTGAAAAGTCATTGCTTGTTGCTTTTACATCCATGTATGGAAGAACCCCGGCAGGCATCTGCCAAAAAAAGCGTCAATTTTTGGAGGGCTTGTGAAAAGCCATTGCTTGTTGCTTTTACATCCATGTATGGAAGAACCCCGGCAGGCATCTGCCAAAAAAAAGTGTCAATTTTTGGAGGGCTTGTGAAAAGTCATTGCTTGTTGCTTTTACATCCATGTATGGAAGAACCCCGGCAGGCATCTGCCAAAAAAAAGGGTCAATTTTTGGAGGGCTTGTGAAAACTCATTGCTTGTTGCTTTTACATCCATCTATGGAAGAACCCCGGCAGGTATCTGCCAAAAAAAGGGTCAATTTTTGGAGGGCTTGTGAAAAGCCATTGCTTGTTGCTTTTACATCCATCTATGGAAGAACCCCGGCAGGTATCTGCCAAAAAAAGGGTCAATTTTTGGAGGGCTTGTGAAAAGCCATTGCTTGTTGCTTTTACATCCATCTATGGAAGAACCCCGGCAGGCATCTGCCAAAAAAAGCGTCAATTTTTGGAGGGCTTGTGAAAAGCCATTGCTTGTTGCTTTTACATCCATCTATGGAAGAACCCCGGCAGGTATCTGCCAAAAAAAGGGTCAATTTTTGGAGGGCTTGTGAAAAGCCATTGCTTGTTGCTTTTACATCCATCTATGGAAGAACCCCGGCAGGCATCTGCCAAAAAAAGCGTCAATTTTTGGAGGGCTTGTGAAAAGCCATTGCTTGTTGCTTTTACATCCATGAATGGAAGAACCCCGGCAGGCATCTGCCCAAAAAAAGGGTCAATTTTTGGAGGGCTTGTCAAAAGCCATTGCTTGTTGCTTTTACATCCATGTATGGAAGAACCCCGGCAGGCATCTGCCAATAAAAAGGGTCAATTTTTGGAGGGCTTGTGAAAAGTCATTGCTTGTTGCTTTTACATCCATGTATGGAAGAACCCCGGCAGGCATCTGCCAAAAAAAGCGTCAATTTTTGGAGGGCTTGTGAAAAGCCATTGCTTGTTGCTTTTACATCCATGTATGGAAGAACCCCGGCAGGCATCTGCCAAAAAAAAGTGTCAATTTTTGGAGGGCTTGTGAAAAGTCATTGCTTGTTGCTTTTACATCCATGTATGGAAGAACCCCGGCAGGCATCTGCCAAAAAAAAGGGTCAATTTTTGGAGGGCTTGTGAAAAGCCATTGCTTGTTGCTTTTACATCCATCTATGGAAGAACCCCGGCAGGTATCTGCCAAAAAAAGGGTCAATTTTTGGAGGGCTTGTGAAAAGCCATTGCTTGTTGCTTTTACATCCATCTATGGAAGAACCCCGGCAGGCATCTGCCAATAAAAAGGGTCAATTTTTGTAGGGCTTGTGAAAAGCCATTGCTTGTTGCTTTTACATCCATGTATGGAAGAACCCCGGCAGGCATCTGCCAAAAAAAGCGTAAATTTTTGGAGGGCTTGTGAAAAGCCATTGCTTGTTGCTTTTACATCCATCTATGGAAGAACCCCGGCAGGTATCTGCCAAAAAAAGGGTCAATTTTTGGAGGGCTTGTGAAAAGCCATTGCTTGTTGCTTTTACATCCATCTATGGAAGAACCCCGGCAGGCATCTGCCAATAAAAAGGGTCAATTTTTGGAGGGCTTGTGAAAAGCCATTGCTTGTTGCTTTTATGTCCATGTATGGAAGAACCCCGGCAGGCATCTGACAAAAAAAAAGGGTCTATTTTTGGAGGGCTTGTGAAAAGTCATTGCTTGTTGCTTTTACATCCATGTATGGAAGAACCCCGGCAGGCATCTGCCAAAAAAAAGGGTAAATTTTTGGAGGGCTTGTGAAAAGCCATGGCTTGTTGCTTTTACATCCATGTATGGAAGAACCCCGGCAGGCATCTGCCAATAAAAAGGGTCAATTTTTGGAGGGCTTGTCAAAAGCCATTGCTTGTTGCTTTTACATCCATGTATGGAAGAACCCCGGCAGGTATCTGCCAAAAAAAGGGTCAATTTTTGGAGGGCTTGTGAAAAGCCATTGCTTGTTGCTTTTACATCCATCTATGGAAGAACCCCGGCAGGCATCTGCCAATAAAAAGGGTCAATTTTTGGAGGGCTTGTGAAAAGCCATTGCTTGTTGCTTTTATATCCATGTATGGAAGAACCCCGGCAGGCATCTGCCAAAAAAAAGTGTCAATTTTTGGAGGGCTTGTGAAAAGTCATTGCTTGTTGCTTTTACATCCATCTATGGAAGAACCCCGGCAGGCATCTGCCAAAAAAAAGGGTCAATTTTTGGAGGGCTTGTGAAAAGCCATTGTTTGTTGCTTTTACATCCATGTATGGAAGAACCCCGGCAGGCATCTGCCAAAAAAAAGGGTCAATTTTTGGAGGGCTTGTGAAAAGCCATTGCTTGTTGCTTTTACATCCATGTATGGAAGAACCCCGGCAGGCATCTGCCAAAAAAAAGGGTCAATTTTTGGAGGGCTTGTGAAAAGTCATTGCTTGTTGCTTTTACATCCATCTATGGAAGAACCCCGGCAGGTATCTGCCAAAAAAAGGGTCAATTTTTGGAGGGCTTGTGAAAAGCCATTGCTTGTTGCTTTTACATCCATCTATGGAAGAACCCCGGCAGGTATCTGCCAAAAAAAGGGTCAATTTTTGGAGGGCTTGTGAAAAGCCATTGCTTGTTGCTTTTACATCCATCTATGGAAGAACCCCGGCAGGCATCTGCCAATAAAAAGGGTCAATTTTTGTAGGGCTTGTGAAAAGCCATTGCTTGTTTCTTTTACATCCATGTATGGAAGAACCCCGGCAGGCATCTGCCAAAAAAAGCGTAAATTTTTGGAGGGCTTGTGAAAAGTCATTGCTTGTTGCTTTTACATCCATGTATGGAAGAACCCCGGCAGGCATCTGCCAAAAAAAGCGTAAATTTTTGGAGGGCTTGTGAAAAGCCATTGCTTGTTGCTTTTACATCCATCTATGGAAGAACCCCGGCAGGTATCTGCCAAAAAAAGGGTCAATTTTTGGAGGGCTTGTGAAAAGCCATTGCTTGTTGCTTTTACATCCATCTATGGAAGAACCCCGGCAGGCATCTGCCAATAAAAAGGGTCAATTTTTGGAGGGCTTGTGAAAAGCCATTGCTTGTTGCTTTTATGTCCATGTATGGAAGAACCCCGGCAGGCATCTGCCAAAAAAAAAGGGTCAATTTTTGGAGGGCTTGTGAAAAGTCATTGCTTGTTGCTTTTACATCCATGTATGGAAGAACCCCGGCAGGCATCTGCCAAAAAAAAGGGTAAATTTTTGGAGGGCTTGTGAAAAGCCATGGCTTGTTGCTTTTACATCCATGTATGGAAGAACCCCGGCAGGCATCTGCCAATAAAAAGGGTCAATTTTTGGAGGGCTTGTCAAAAGCCATTGCTTGTTGCTTTTACATCCATGTATGGAAGAACCCCGGCAGGTATCTGCCAAAAAAAGGGTCAATTTTTGGAGGGCTTGTGAAAAGCCATTGCTTGTTGCTTTTACATCCATCTATGGAAGAACCCCGGCAGGCATCTGCCAATAAAAAGGGTCAATTTTTGGAGGGCTTGTGAAAAGCCATTGCTTGTTGCTTTTATATCCATGTATGGAAGAACCCCGGCAGGCATCTGCCAAAAAAAAAGGTCAATTTTTGGAGGGCTTGTGAAAAGTCATTGCTTGTTGCTTTTACATCCATCTATGGAAGAACCCCGGCAGGCATCTGCCAATAAAAAGGGTCAATTTTTGGAGGGCTTGTGAAAAGCCATTGCTTGTTGCTTTTACATCCATGTATGGAAGAACCCCGGTAGGCATCTGCCAAAAAAAAGGGTCAATTTTTGGAGGGCTTGTGAAAAGTCATTGCTTATTGCTTTTACATCCATGTATGGAAGAACCCCGGCAGGCATCTGCCAAAAAAAAGGTCAATTTTTGGAGGGCTTGTGAAAAGCCATTGCTTGTTGCTTTTACATCCATGTATAGAAGAACCCCGGCAGGCATTTGCCAAAAAAAAGGGTCCATTTTTGAAGGGCTTGTGAAAAGTCATTGCTTGTTGCTTTTACATCCATGTATGGAAGAACCCCGGCAGGCATCTGCCAAAAAAAGCGTCAATTTTTGGAGGGCTTGTGAAAAGCCATTGCTTGTTGCTTTTACATCCATGTATGGAAGAACCCCGGCAGGCATCTGCCATAAAAAAGGGTCAATTTTTGGAGGGCTTGTGAAAAGTCATTGCTTGTTGCTTTTACATCCATGTATGGAAGAACCCCGGCAGGCATCTGCCAATAAAAAGGGTCAATTTTTGGAGGGCTTGTGAAAAGCCATTGCTTGTTGCTTTTACATCCATGTATGGAAGAACCCCGGCAGGCATCTGCCAAAAAAAAGGGTCAATTTTTGGAGGGCTTGTGAAAAGCCATTGCTTGTTGCTTTTACATCCATGTAAGGAAGAACCCCGGCAGGCATCTGCCAAAAAAAAGGGTCAATTTTTGGAGGGCTTGTGAAAAGTCATTGCTTGTTGCTTTTACATCCATCTATGGAAGAACCCCGGCAGGCATCTGCCAAAAAAAGCGTCAATTTTTGGAGGGCTTGTGAAAAGCCATTGCTTGTTGCTTTTACATCCATGTATGGAAGAACCCCGGCAGGCATCTGCCAATAAAAAGGGTCAATTTTTGGAGGGCTTGTGAAAAGCCATTGCTTGTTGCTTTTATGTCCATGTATGGAAGAACCCCGGCAGGCATCTGCCAAAAAAAAGGGTCAATTTTTGGAGGGCTTGTGAAAAGCCATTGCTTGTTGCTTTTACATCCATGTATGGAAGAACCCCGGCAGGCATCTGCCAAAAAAAAGGGTCAATTTTTGGAGGGCTTGTGAAAAGCCATTGCTTGTTGCTTTTACATCCATGTATGGAAGAACCCTGGCAGGCATCTGCATATAAAAAGGGTCAATTTTTGGAGGGCTTGTGACAAGCCATTGCTTGTTGCTTTTACATCCATGTATGGAAGAACCCCGGCAGGCATCTGCCAATAAAAAGGGTCAATTTTTGGAGGGCTTGTCAAAAGCCATTGCTTGTTGCATTTACATCCATGTATGGAAGAACCCCGGCAGGCATCTGCCAATAAAAAGAGTAAATTTTTGGAGGGCTTGTGAAAAGCCATTGCTTGTTGCTTTTACATCCATCTATGGAAGAACCCCGGCAGGTATCTGCCAAAAAAAGGGTCAATTTTTGGAGGGCTTGTGAAAAGCCATTGCTTGTTGCTTTTACATCCATCTATGGAAGAACCCCGGCAGGCATCTGCCAATAAAAAGGGTCAATTTTTGTAGGGCTTGTGAAAAGCCATTGCTTGTTGCTTTTACATCCATGTATGGAAGAACCCCGGCAGGCATCTGCCAAAAAAAGCGTAAATTTTTGGAGGGCTTGTGAAAAGTCATTGCTTGTTGCTTTTACATCCATGTATGGAAGAACCCCGGCAGGCATCTGCCAAAAAAAGCGTAAATTTTTGGAGGGCTTGTGAAAAGCCATTGCTTGTTGCTTTTACATCCATCTATGGAAGAACCCCGGCAGGTATCTGCCAAAAAAAGGGTCAATTTTTGGAGGGCTTGTGAAAAGCCATTGCTTGTTGCTTTTACATCCATCTATGGAAGAACCCCGGCAGGCATCTGCCAATAAAAAGGGTCAATTTTTGGAGGGCTTGTGAAAAGCCATTGCTTGTTGCTTTTATGTCCATGTATGGAAGAACCCCGGCAGGCATCTGACAAAAAAAAAGGGTCTATTTTTGGAGGGCTTGTGAAAAGTCATTGCTTGTTGCTTTTACATCCATGTATGGAAGAACCCCGGCAGGCATCTGCCAAAAAAAAGGGTAAATTTTTGGAGGGCTTGTGAAAAGCCATGGCTTGTTGCTTTTACATCCATGTATGGAAGAACCCCGGCAGGCATCTGCCAATAAAAAGGGTCAATTTTTGGAGGGCTTGTCAAAAGCCATTGCTTGTTGCTTTTACATCCATGTATGGAAGAACCCCGGCAGGTATCTGCCAAAAAAAGGGTCAATTTTTGGAGGGCTTGTGAAAAGCCATTGCTTGTTGCTTTTACATCCATCTATGGAAGAACCCCGGCAGGCATCTGCCAATAAAAAGGGTCAATTTTTGGAGGGCTTGTGAAAAGCCATTGCTTGTTGCTTTTATATCCATGTATGGAAGAACCCCGGCAGGCATCTGCCAAAAAAAAGTGTCAATTTTTGGAGGGCTTGTGAAAAGTCATTGCTTGTTGCTTTTACATCCATCTATGGAAGAACCCCGGCAGGCATCTGCCAAAAAAAAGGGTCAATTTTTGGAGGGCTTGTGAAAAGCCATTGTTTGTTGCTTTTACATCCATGTATGGAAGAACCCCGGCAGGCATCTGCCAAAAAAAAGGGTCAATTTTTGGAGGGCTTGTGAAAAGCCATTGCTTGTTGCTTTTACATCCATGTATGGAAGAACCCCGGCAGGCATCTGCCAAAAAAAAGGGTCAATTTTTGGAGGGCTTGTGAAAAGTCATTGCTTGTTGCTTTTACATCCATCTATGGAAGAACCCCGGCAGGTATCTGCCAAAAAAAGGGTCAATTTTTGGAGGGCTTGTGAAAAGCCATTGCTTGTTGCTTTTACATCCATCTATGGAAGAACCCCGGCAGGTATCTGCCAAAAAAAGGGTCAATTTTTGGAGGGCTTGTGAAAAGCCATTGCTTGTTGCTTTTACATCCATCTATGGAAGAACCCCGGCAGGCATCTGCCAATAAAAAGGGTCAATTTTTGTAGGGCTTGTGAAAAGCCATTGCTTGTTTCTTTTACATCCATGTATGGAAGAACCCCGGCAGGCATCTGCCAAAAAAAGCGTACATTTTTGGAGGGCTTGTGAAAAGTCATTGCTTGTTGCTTTTACATCCATGTATGGAAGAACCCCGGCAGGCATCTGCCAAAAAAAGCGTAAATTTTTGGAGGGCTTGTGAAAAGCCATTGCTTGTTGCTTTTACATCCATCTATGGAAGAACCCCGGCAGGTATCTGCCAAAAAAAGGGTCAATTTTTGGAGGGCTTGTGAAAAGCCATTGCTTGTTGCTTTTACATCCATCTATGGAAGAACCCCGGCAGGCATCTGCCAATAAAAAGGGTCAATTTTTGGAGGGCTTGTGAAAAGCCATTGCTTGTTGCTTTTATGTCCATGTATGGAAGAACCCCGGCAGGCATCTGCCAAAAAAAAAGGGTCAATTTTTGGAGGGCTTGTGAAAAGTCATTGCTTGTTGCTTTTACATCCATGTATGGAAGAACCCCGGCAGGCATCTGCCAAAAAAAAGGGTAAATTTTTGGAGGGCTTGTGAAAAGCCATGGCTTGTTGCTTTTACATCCATGTATGGAAGAACCCCGGCAGGCATCTGCCAATAAAAAGGGTCAATTTTTGGAGGGCTTGTCAAAAGCCATTGCTTGTTGCTTTTACATCCATGTATGGAAGAACCCCGGCAGGTATCTGCCAAAAAAAGGGTCAATTTTTGGAGGGCTTGTGAAAAGCCATTGCTTGTTGCTTTTACATCCATCTATGGAAGAACCCCGGCAGGCATCTGCCAATAAAAAGGGTCAATTTTTGGAGGGCTTGTGAAAAGCCATTGCTTGTTGCTTTTATATCCATGTATGGAAGAACCCCGGCAGGCATCTGCCAAAAAAAAAGGTCAATTTTTGGAGGGCTTGTGAAAAGTCATTGCTTGTTGCTTTTACATCCATCTATGGAAGAACCCCGGCAGGCATCTGCCAATAAAAAGGGTCAATTTTTGGAGGGCTTGTGAAAAGCCATTGCTTGTTGCTTTTACATCCATGTATGGAAGAACCCCGGTAGGCATCTGCCAAAAAAAAGGGTCAATTTTTGGAGGGCTTGTGAAAAGTCATTGCTTATTGCTTTTACATCCATGTATGGAAGAACCCCGGCAGGCATCTGCCAAAAAAAAGGTCAATTTTTGGAGGGCTTGTGAAAAGCCATTGCTTGTTGCTTTTACATCCATGTATAGAAGAACCCCGGCAGGCATTTGCCAAAAAAAAGGGTCCATTTTTGAAGGGCTTGTGAAAAGTCATTGCTTGTTGCTTTTACATCCATGTATGGAAGAACCCCGGCAGGCATCTGCCAAAAAAAGCGTCAATTTTTGGAGGGCTTGTGAAAAGCCATTGCTTGTTGCTTTTACATCCATGTATGGAAGAACCCCGGCAGGCATCTGCCATAAAAAAGGGTCAATTTTTGGAGGGCTTGTGAAAAGTCATTGCTTGTTGCTTTTACATCCATGTATGGAAGAACCCCGGCAGGCATCTGCCAATAAAAAGGGTCAATTTTTGGAGGGCTTGTGAAAAGCCATTGCTTGTTGCTTTTACATCCATGTATGGAAGAACCCCGGCAGGCATCTGCCAAAAAAAAGGGTCAATTTTTGGAGGGCTTGTGAAAAGCCATTGCTTGTTGCTTTTACATCCATGTAAGGAAGAACCCCGGCAGGCATCTGCCAAAAAAAAGGGTCAATTTTTGGAGGGCTTGTGAAAAGTCATTGCTTGTTGCTTTTACATCCATCTATGGAAGAACCCCGGCAGGCATCTGCCAAAAAAAGCGTCAATTTTTGGAGGGCTTGTGAAAAGCCATTGCTTGTTGCTTTTACATCCATGTATGGAAGAACCCCGGCAGGCATCTGCCAATAAAAAGGGTCAATTTTTGGAGGGCTTGTGAAAAGCCATTGCTTGTTGCTTTTATGTCCATGTATGGAAGAACCCCGGCAGGCATCTGCCAAAAAAAAGGGTCAATTTTTGGAGGGCTTGTGAAAAGCCATTGCTTGTTGCTTTTACATCCATGTATGGAAGAACCCCGGCAGGCATCTGCCAAAAAAAAGGGTCAATTTTTGGAGGGCTTGTGAAAAGCCATTGCTTGTTTCTTTTACATCCATGTATGGAAGAACCCTGGCAGGCATCTGCATATAAAAAGGGTCAATTTTTGGAGGGCTTGTGACAAGCCATTGCTTGTTGCTTTTACATCCATGTATGGAAGAACCCCGGCAGGCATCTGCCAATAAAAAGGGTCAATTTTTGGAGGGCTTGTCAAAAGCCATTGCTTGTTGCATTTACATCCATGTATGGAAGAACCCCGGCAGGCATCTGCCAATAAAAAGAGTAAATTTTTGGAGGGCTTGTGAAAAGCCATTGCTTGTTGCTTTTACATCCATGTATGGAAGAACCCCGGCAGGCATCTGCCAATAAAAAGAGTAAATTTTTGGAGGGCTTGTGAAAAGTCATTGCTTGTTGCTTCTACATCCATTTATGGAAGAACCCCGGCAGGCATCTGCCAAAAAAAGCGTCAATTTTTGGAGGGCTTGTGAAAAGCCATTGCTTGTTGCTTTTACATCCATGTATGGAAGAACCCCGGCAGGCATCTGCCAAAAAAAGGGTCAATTTTTGGAGGGCTTGTGAAAAGTCATTGCTTGTTGCTTTTACATCCATTTATGGAAGAACCCCGGCAGGCATCTGCCAAAAAAGCGTCAATTTTTGGAGGGCTTGTGAAAAGCCATTGCTTGTTGCTTTTACATGCATGTATGGAAGAACCCCGGCAGGCATCTGCCAAAAAAAATGGTCAATTTTCGAAGAGCTTGTGAAAAGCCATTGCTTGTTGCTTTTACATCCATGTATGGAAGAACCCCGGCAGGTATCTGCCAATAAAAAGAGTACATTTTTGGAGGGCTTTTGAAAAGTCATTGCTTGTTGCTTTTACATCCATGTATGGAAGAACCCCGGCAGGCATCTGCCAACAAAAGGGTCAATTTTTGGAGGGCTTGTGAAAAGCCATTGCTTGTTGCTTTTACATCCATCTATGGAAGAACCCCGGCAGGCATCTGCCAAAAAAAGCGTAAATTTTTGGAGGGCTAGTGAAAAGCCATTGATTGTTGCTTTTACATCTATGTATGGAAGAACCCCGGCAGGCATCTGCCAAAAAAAAGGGTCAATTTTTGGAGGGCTTGTGAAAAGCCATTGCTTGTTGCTTTTACGTCCATGTATGGAAGAACCCCGGCAGGCATCTGCCAAAAAAAAAGGGTCAATTTTTGGAGGGCTTGTGAAAAGCCATTGCTTGTTGCTTTTACATCCATGTATGGAAGAACCCCGGCAGGCATCTGCCAAAAAAAGCGTCAATTTTTGGAGGGCTTGTGAAAAGTCATTGCTTGTTGCTTTTACATCCATCTATGGAAGAACCCCTGCAGGCATCTGCCAATAAAAATGGTCAATTTTTGGAGGGCTTGTGAAAAGCCATTGCTTGTTGCTTTTACATCCATGTATGGAAGAACCCCGGCAGGCATCTGCCAATAAAAAGGGTCAATTTTTGGAGGGCTTGTGAAAAGCCATTGCTTGTTGCTTTTACATCCATGTATGGAAGAACCCCGGCAGGCATCTGCCAAAAAAAGCGTACATTTTTGGAGGGCTTGTGAAAAGCCATTGCTTGTTGCTTTTACATCCACGTATGGAAGAACCCCGGCAGGCATCTGCCAAAAAAAAGGGTCAATTTTTGGAGGGCTTGTGAAAAGTCATTGCTTGTTGCTTTTACATCCATGTATGGAAGAACCCCGGCAGGCATTTGCCAAAAAAAAGGGTCAGTTTTTGGAGGGCTTGTGAAAAGCCATTAATTGTTGCTTTTACATTCATGTATGGAAGAACCCCGGCAGGCATCTGCCAAAAAAAGGGTCAATTTTTGGAGGGCTTGTGAAAAGCCATTGCTTGTTGCTTTTACATCCATCTATGGAAGAACCCCAGCAGGTATCTGCCAAAAAAAGGGTCAATTTTTGGAGGGCTTGTGAAAAGTCATTGCTTGTTGCTTTTACTTCCATCTATGGAAGAACCCCGGCAGGCATCTGCCAAAAAAAGCGTAATTTTTTGGAGGGCTTGTGAAAAGCCATTGCTTGTTGCTTTTACATCCATGTATGGAAGAACCCCGGCAGGCATCTGCCAAAAAAAAGGGTAAATTTTTGGAGGGCTTGTGAAAAGTCATTGCTTGTTGCTTTTACATCCATGTATGGAAGAACCCCGGCAGGCATCTGCCAATAAAAAGAGTAAATTTTTGGAGGGCTTGTGAAAAGTCATTGCTTGTTGCTTTTACATCCATGTATGGAAGAACCCCGGCAGGCATCTGCCAAAAAAAAGGGTCAATTTTTGGAGGGCTTGTGAAAAGTCATTGCTTGTTGCTTTTACATCCATGTATGGAAGAACCCCGGCAGGCATTTGCCAAAAAAAGCGTCAATTTTTGGAGGGCTTGAGAAAAGCCATTGCTTGTTGCTTTTACATCCATGTATGGAAGAACCCCGACAGGCATCTGCCAAAAAAAGGGTAAATTTTTGGAGGGCTTGTGAAAAGCCATTGCTTGTTGCTTTTACATCCATGTATGGAAGAACCCCGGCAGGCATCTGCCAAAAAAAAGGGTCAATTTTTGGAGGGCTTGTGAAAAGCCATTGCTTGTTTCTTTTACATCCATGTATGGAAGAACCCCGGCAGGCATCTGCCAAAAAAAGCATACATTTTTGGAGGGCTTGTGAAAAGCCATTGCTTGTTGCTTTTACATCCATGTATGGAAGAACCCCGGCAGGCATCTGCCAAAAAAAACGTCAATTTTTGGAGGGCTTGTGAAAAGTCATTGCTTGTTGCTTTTACATCCATGTATGGAAGAACCCCGGCAGGCATCTGCCAATAAAAAGAGTACATTTTTGGAGGGCTTGTGAAAAGTCATTGCTTGTTGCTTTTACATCCATGTATGGAAGAACCCCGGCAGGCATCTGCCCAATTAAAAGCGTCAATTTTTGGAGGGCTTGTGAAAAGCCATTGCTTGTTGCTTTTACATCCATGTATGGAAGAACCCCGGCAGGCATCTGCCAAAAAAAGGGTCAATTTTTGGAGGGCTTGTGAAAAGCCATTGCTTGTTGCTCTTACATCCATCTATGGAAGAACCCCGGCAGGCATCTGCCAAAAAAAGCGTAAATTTTTGGAGGGCTTGTGAAAAGCCATTGCTTGTTGCTTTTACATCCATGTATGGAAGAACCCCGGCAGGCATCTGCCAAAAAAAAAGGGTCAATTTTTGGAGGGCTTGTGAAAAGTCATTGCTTGTTGCTTTTACATCCATGTATGGAAGAACCCCGGCAGGCATCTGCCAAAAAAAAGGGTCAATTTTTGGAGGGCTTGTGAAAAGCCATTAATTGTTGCTTTTACATCCATGTATGGAAGAACCCCGGCAGGCATCTGCCAAAAAAAGGGTCAATTTTTGGAGGGCTTGTGAAAAGCCATTGCTTGTTGCTTTTACATCCATCTATGGAAGAACCCCGGCAGGTATCTGCCAAAAAAAGGGTCAATTTTTGGAGGGCTTGTGAAAAGTCATTGCTTGTTGCTTTTACATTCATCTATGGAAGAACCCCGGCAGGCATCTGCCAAAAAAAAGGGTCAATTTTTGGAGGGCTTCTAAAAAGCCATTGCTTGTTGCTTTTACATCCATGTATGGAAGAACCCCGGCAGGCATCTGCCAAAAAAAGCGTCAATTTTTGGAGTGCTTGTGAAAAGCCATTGCTTGTTGCTTTTACATCCATGTATGGAAGAACTCCGGCAGGCATCTGCCAAAAAAAAGGGTAAATTTTTGGAGGGCTTGTGAAAAGCCATTGCTTGTTGCTTTTACATCCATGTATGGAAGAACCCCGGCAGGCATCTGCCAAAAAAAAGGGTCAATTTTTGGAGGGCTTGTGAAAAGTCATTTCTTGTTGCTTTTACATCCATGTATGGAAGAACCCCGGCAGGCATCTGCCAATAAAAAGAGTAAATTTTTGGAGGGCTTGTGAAAAGTCATTGCTTGTTGCTTTTACATCCATGTATGGAAGAACCCCGGCAGGCATCTGCCAATAAAAAGAGTAAATTTTTGGAGGGCTTGTGAAAAGTCATTGCTTGTTGCTTTTACATCCATCTATGGAAGAACCCCGGCAGGCATCTGCCAAAAAAAAGGGTCAATTTTTGGAGGGCTTGTGAAAAGCCATTGCTTGTTGCTTTTACATCCATGTATGGAAGAACCCCGGCAGGCATCTGCCAAAAAAAAGGGTCAATTTTTGGAGGGCTTGTGAAAAGTCATTGCTTGTTGCTTTTACATCCATGTATGGAAGAACCCCGGCAGGCATCTGCCAAAAAAAGTGTCAATTTTTGGAGGGCTTGTGAAAAGCCATTGCTTGTTGCTTTTACATCCATGTATGGAAGAACCCCGGCAGGCATCTGCCAAAAAAAGGGTCAATTTTTGGAGGGCTTGTGAAAAGCCATTAATTGTTGCTTTTACATCCATGTATGGAAGAACCCCGGCAGGCATCTGCCAAAAAAAGGGTCAATTTTTGGAGGGCTTGTAAAAAGCCATTGCTTGTTGCTTTTACATCCATGTATGGAAGAACCCTGGCAGGCATCTGCCAAAAAAAAGGGTAAATTTTTGGAGGGCTTGTGAAAAGTCATTGCATGTTGCTTTTACATCCATCTATGGAAGAACCCCGGCAGGCATCTGCCAAAAAAAAGGGTCAATTTTTGGAGGGCTTGTGAAAAGCCATTGCTTGTTGCTTTTACATCCATGTATGGAAGAACCCCGGCAGGCATCTGCCAAAAAAAAGGGTCAATTTTTGGAGGGCTTGTGAAAAGTAATTTCTTGTTGCTTTTACATCCATGTATGGAAGAACCCCGGCAGGCATCTGCCAATAAAAAGAGTAAATTTTTGGAGGGCTTGTGAAAAGTCATTGCTTGTTGCTTTTACATCCATCTATGGAAGAACCCCGGCAGGCATCTGCCAAAAAAAAGGGTCAATTTTTGGAGGGCTTGTGAAAAGCCATTGCTTGTTGCTTTTACATCCATGTATGGAAGAACCCCGGCAGGCATCTGCCAAAAAAAAGGGTCAATTTTTGGAGGGCTTGTGAAAAGTCATTGCTTGTTGCTTTTACATCCATGTATGGAAGAACCCCGGCAGGCATCTGCCAAAAAAAGCGTCAATTTTTGGAGGGCTTGTGAAAAGCCATTGCTTGTTGCTTTTACATCCATGTATGGAAGAACCCCGGCAGGTATCTGCCAAAAAAAGGGTCAATTTTTGGAGGGCTTGTGAAAAGCCATTGCTTGTTGCTTTTACATCCATGTATGGAAGAACCCCGGCAGGCATCTGCCAAAAAAAAGGGTCAATTTTTGGAGGGCTTGTGAAAAGCCATTGCTTGTTGCTTTTACATCCATGTATGGAAGAACCCCGGCAGGCATCTGCCAAAAAAAGCGTCAATTTTTGGAGTGCTTGTGAAAAGCCATTGCTTGTTGCTTTTACATCCATGTATGGAAGAACCCCGGCAGGCATCTGCCAAAAAAAGCGTCAATTTTTGGAGGGCTTGTGAAAAGTCATTGCTTGTTGCTTTTACATCCATGTATGGAAGAACCCCGGCAGGCATCTGCCAATAAAAAGGGTCAATTTTTGGAAGGCTTGTGAAAAGTCATTGCTTGTTGCTTTTACATCCATGTATGGAAGAACCCCGGCAGGCATCTGCCAATAAAAAGGGTCAATTTTTGGAGGGCTTGTGAAAAGCCATTGCTTGTTGCTTTTACATCCATGTATGGAAGAACCCCGGCAGGCATCTGCCAATAAAAAGGGTAAATTTTTGGAGGGCTTGTGAAAAGCCATTGCTTGTTGCTTTTACATCCATGTATGGAAGAACCCCGGCAGGCATCTGCCAAAAAAAGCGTCAATTTTTGGAGGGCTTGTGAAAAGCCATTGCTTGTTGCTTTTACATCCATGTATGGAAGAACCCCGGCAGGCATCTGCCAAAAAAAAAGGGTCAATTTTTGGAGGGCTTGTGAAAAGTCATTGCTTGTTGCTTTTACATCCATGTATGGAAGAACCCCGGCAGGCATCTGCCAAAAAAAGCGTCAATTTTTGGAGGGCTTGTGAAAAGCCATTAATTGTTGCTTTTACATCCATGTATGGAAGAACCCCGGCAGGCATCTGCCAAAAAAAGGGTCAATTTTTGGAGGGCTTGTAAAAAGCCATTGCTTGTTGCTTTTACATCCATGTATGGAAGAACCCCGGCAGGCATCTGCCAAAAAAAGCGTCAATTTTTGGAGTGCTTGTGAAAAGCCATTGCTTGTTGCTTTTACATCCATGTATGGAAGAACCCCGGCAGGCATCTGCCAAAAAAAAGGGTAAATTTTTGGAGGGCTTGTGAAAAGTCATTGCATGTTGCTTTTACATCCATCTATGGAAGAACCCCGGCAGGCATCTGCCAAAAAAAAGGGTCAATTTTTGGAGGGCTTGTGAAAAGCCATTGCTTGTTGCTTTTACATCCATGTATGGAAGAACCCCGGCAGGCATCTGCCAAAAAAAAGGGTCAATTTTTGGAGGGCTTGTGAAAAGTAATTTCTTGTTGCTTTTACATCCATGTATGGAAGAACCCCGGCAGGCATCTGCCAATAAAAAGAGTAAATTTTTGGAGGGCTTGTGAAAAGTCATTGCTTGTTGCTTTTACATCCATCTATGGAAGAACCCCGGCAGGCATCTGCCAAAAAAAAGGGTCAATTTTTGGAGGGCTTGTGAAAAGCCATTGCTTGTTGCTTTTACATCCATGTATGGAAGAACCCCGGCAGGCATCTGCCAAAAAAAAGGGTCAATTTTTGGAGGGCTTGTGAAAAGTCATTGCTTGTTGCTTTTACATCCATGTATGGAAGAACCCCGGCAGGCATCTGCCAAAAAAAGCGTCAATTTTTGGAGGGCTTGTGAAAAGCCATTGCTTGTTGCTTTTACATCCATGTATGGAAGAACCCCGGCAGGCATCTGCCAAAAAAAGCGTCAATTTTTGGAGGGCTTGTGAAAAGTCATTGCTTGTTGCTTTTACATCCATGTATGGAAGAACCCCGGCAGGCATCTGCCAAAAAAAAGGGTCAATTTTTGGAGGGCTTGTGAAAAGCCATTGCTTGTTGCTTTTACATCCATGTATGGAAGAACCCCGGCAGGCATCTGCCAAAAAAAGCGTCAATTTTTGGAGTGCTTGTGAAAAGCCATTGCTTGTTGCTTTTACATCCATGTATGGAAGAACCCCGGCAGGCATCTGCCAAAAAAAGCGTCAATTTTTGGAGGGCTTGTGAAAAGTCATTGCTTGTTGCTTTTACATCCATGTATGGAAGAACCCCGGCAGGCATCTGCCAATAAAAAGGGTCAATTTTTGGAGGGCTTGTGAAAAGTCATTGCTTGTTGCTTTTACATCCATGTATGGAAGAACCCCGGCAGGCATCTGCCAATAAAAAGGGTCAATTTTTGGAGGGCTTGTGAAAAGCCATTGCTTGTTGCTTTTACATCCATGTATGGAAGAACCCCGGCAGGCATCTGCCAATAAAAAGGGTAAATTTTTGGAGGGCTTGTGAAAAGCCATTGCTTGTTGCTTTTACATCCATGTATGGAAGAACCCCGGCAGGCATCTGCCAAAAAAAGCGTCAATTTTTGGAGGGCTTGTGAAAAGCCATTGCTTGTTGCTTTTACATCCATGTATGGAAGAACCCCGGCAGGCATCTGCCAAAAAAAAGGGTCAATTTTTGGAGGGCTTGTGAAAAGTCATTGCTTGTTGCTTTTACATCCATCTATGGAAGAACCCCGGCAGGCATCTGCCAAAAAAAGCGTCAGTTTTTGGAGGGCTTGTGAAAAGCCATTGCTTGTTGCTTTTACTTCCATGTATGGAAGAACCCCGGCAGGCATATGCCAATAAAAAGGGTCAATTTTTGGAGGGCTTGTGAAAAGTCATTGCTTGTTGCTTTTACATCCATGTATGGAAGAACCCCGGCAGGCATCTGCCAAAAAAAGCGTCAATTTTTGGAGGGCTTGTGAAAAGCCATTGCTTGTTGCTTTTACATCCATGTATGGAAGAACCCCGACAGGCATCTGCCAAAAAAAAGGGTCAATTTTTGGAGGGCTTGTGAAAAGTCATTGCTTGTTGCTTTTACATCCATCTATGGAAGAACCCCGGCAGGCATCTGCCAAAAAAAGCGTAAATTTTTGGAGGGCTTGTGAAAAGCCATTGCTTGTTGCTTTTACATCCATGTATGGAAGAACCCCGGCAGGCATCTGCCAATAAAAAGGGTAAATTTTTGGAGGGCTTGTGAAAAGCCATTGCTTGTTGCTTTTACATCCATGTATGGAAGAACCCCGGCAGGCATCTGCCAATAAAAAGGGTCAATTTTTGGAGGGCTTGTGAAAAGTCATTGCTTGTTGCTTTTACATCCATGTATGGAAGAACCCCGGCAGGCATCTGCCAAAAATAAGGGTCAATTTTTGGAGGGCTTGTGAAAAGTCATTGCTTGTTTCTTTTACATCCATGTATGGAAGAACCCCGGCAGGCATCTGCCAAAAAAAAGGGTAAATTTTTGGAGGGCTTGTGAAAAGTCATTGCTTGTTGCTTCTACATCCATCTATGGAAGAACCCCGGCAGGCATCTGCCAAAAAAAGCGTCAATTTTTGGAGGGCTTGTGAAAAGCCATTGCTTGTTGCTTTTACATCCATGTATGGAAGAACCCCGGCAGGTATCTGCCAAAAAAAGGGTCAATTTTTGGAGGGCTTGTGAAAAGCCATTGCTTGTTGCTTTTACATCCATGTATGGAAGAACCCCGGCAGGCATCTGCCAAAAAAAAGGGTCAATTTTTGGAGGGCTTGTGAAAAGCCATTGCTTGTTGCTTTTACATCCATGTATGGAAGAACCCCGGCAGGCATCTGCCAAAAAAAGCGTCAATTTTTGGAGTGCTTGTGAAAAGCCATTGCTTGTTGCTTTTACATCCATGTATGGAAGAACCCCGGCAGGCATCTGCCAAAAAAAGCGTCAATTTTTGGAGGGCTTGTGAAAAGTCATTGCTTGTTGCTTTTACATCCATGTATGGAAGAACCCCGGCAGGCATCTGCCAATAAAAAGGGTCAATTTTTGGAGGGCTTGTGAAAAGTCATTGCTTGTTGCTTTTACATCCATGTATGGAAGAACCCCGGCAGGCATCTGCCAATAAAAAGGGTCAATTTTTGGAGGGCTTGTGAAAAGCCATTGCTTGTTGCTTTTACATCCATGTATGGAAGAACCCCGGCAGGCATCTGCCAATAAAAAGGGTAAATTTTTGGAGGGCTTGTGAAAAGCCATTGCTTGTTGCTTTTACATCCATGTATGGAAGAACCCCGGCAGGCATCTGCCAAAAAAAGCGTCAATTTTTGGAGGGCTTGTGAAAAGCCATTGCTTGTTGCTTTTACATCCATGTATGGAAGAACCCCGGCAGGCATCTGCCAAAAAAAAGGGTCAATTTTTGGAGGGCTTGTGAAAAGTCATTGCTTGTTGCTTTTACATCCATCTATGGAAGAACCCCGGCAGGCATCTGCCAAAAAAAGCGTCAGTTTTTGGAGGGCTTGTGAAAAGCCATTGCTTGTTGCTTTTACTTCCATGTATGGAAGAACCCCGGCAGGCATATGCCAATAAAAAGGGTCAATTTTTGGAGGGCTTGTGAAAAGTCATTGCTTGTTGCTTTTACATCCATGTATGGAAGAACCCCGGCAGGCATCTGCCAAAAAAAGCGTCAATTTTTGGAGGGCTTGTGAAAAGCCATTGCTTGTTGCTTTTACATCCATGTATGGAAGAACCCCGACAGGCATCTGCCAAAAAAAAGGGTCAATTTTTGGAGGGCTTGTGAAAAGTCATTGCTTGTTGCTTTTACATCCATCTATGGAAGAACCCCGGCAGGCATCTGCCAAAAAAAGCGTAAATTTTTGGAGGGCTTGTGAAAAGCCATTGCTAGTTGCTTTTACATCCATGTATGGAAGAACCCCGGCAGGCATCTGCCAATAAAAAGGGTAAATTTTTGGAGGGCTTGTGAAAAGCCATTGCTTGTTGCTTTTACATCCATGTATGGAAGAACCCCGGCAGGCATCTGCCAATAAAAAGGGTCAATTTTTGGAGGGCTTGTGAAAAGTCATTGCTTGTTGCTTTTACATCCATGTATGGAAGAACCCCGGCAGGCATCTGCCAAAAATAAGGGTCAATTTTTGGAGGGCTTGTGAAAAGTCATTGCTTGTTTCTTTTACATCCATGTATGGAAGAACCCCGGCAGGCATCTGCCAAAAAAAAGGGTAAATTTTTGGAGGGCTTGTGAAAAGTCATTGCTTGTTGCTTCTACATCCATCTATGGAAGAACCCCGGCAGGCATCTGCCAAAAAAAGCGTCAATTTTTGGAGGGCTTGTGAAAAGTCATTGCTTGTTACTTTTACATCCATGTATGAAAGAACCCCGACAGGCATCTGCCAAAAAAAAGGGTAAATTTTTGGAGGGCTTGTGAAAAGTCATTGCTTGTTGCTTTTACATCCATGTATGGAAGAACCCCGGCAGGCATCTGCCAAAAAAAGCGTCAATTTTTGGAGGGCTTGTGAAAAGCCATTGCTTGTTGCTTTTACATCCATGTATGGAAGAACCCCGGCAGGCATCTGCCAAAAAAAAGGGTCAATTTTTGGAGTGCTTGTGAAAAGTCATTGCTTGTTGCTTTTACATCCATCTATGGAAGAACCCCGGCAGGCATCTGCCAAAAAAAGCGTCAATTTTTGGAGGGCTTGTGAAAAGCCATTGCTTGTTGCTTTTACATCCATGTATGGAAGAACCCCGGCAGGCATCTGCCAATAAAAAGGGTCAATTTTTGGAGGGCTTGTGAAAAGCCATTGCTTGTTGCTTTTACATCCATGTATGGAAGAACCCCGGCAGGCATCTGCCAATAAAAAGGGTCAATTTTTGGAGGGCTTGTGAAAAGCCATTGCTTGTTGCTTTTACATCCATGTATGGAAGAACCCCGGCAGGCATCTGCCAAAAATAAGGGTCAATTTTTGGAGGGCTTGTGAAAAGTCATTGCTTGTTGCTTTTACATCCATGTATGGAAGAACCCCGGCAGGCATCTGCCAAAAAAAGTGTCAATTTTTGGAGGGCTTGTGAAAAGCCATTGCTTGTTGCTTTTACATCCATGTATGGAAGAACCCCGGCAGGCATCTGCCAAAAAAAGGGTCAATTTTTGGAGGGCTTGTGAAAAGCCATTAATTGTTGCTTTTACATCCATGTATGGAAGAACCCCGGCAGGCATCTGCCAAAAAAAGGGTCAATTTTTGGAGGGCTTGTAAAAAGCCATTGCTTGTTGCTTTTACATCCATGTATGGAAGAACCCCGGCAGGCATCTGCCAAAAAAAAGGGTAAATTTTTGGAGGGCTTGTGAAAAGTCATTGCATGTTGCTTTTACATCCATCTATGGAAGAACCCCGGCAGGCATCTGCCAAAAAAAAGGGTCAATTTTTGGAGGGCTTGTGAAAAGCCATTGCTTGTTGCTTTTACATCCATGTATGGAAGAACCCCGGCAGGCATCTGCCAAAAAAGAGGGTCAATTTTTGGAGGGCTTGTGAAAAGTAATTTCTTGTTGCTTTTACATCCATGTATGGAAGAACCCCGGCAGGCATCTGCCAATAAAAAGAGTAAATTTTTGGAGGGCTTGTGAAAAGTCATTGCTTGTTGCTTTTACATCCATCTATGGAAGAACCCCGGCAGGCATCTGCCAAAAAAAAGGGTCAATTTTTGGAGGGCTTGTGAAAAGCCATTGCTTGTTGCTTTTACATCCATGTATGGAAGAACCCCGGCAGGCATCTGCCAAAAAAAAGGGTCAATTTTTGGAGGGCTTGTGAAAAGTCATTGCTTGTTGCTTTTACATCCATGTATGGAAGAACCCCGGCAGGCATCTGCCAAAAAAAGCGTCAATTTTTGGAGGGCTTGTGAAAAGCCATTGCTTGTTGCTTTTACATCCATGTATGGAAGAACCCCGGCAGGTATCTGCCAAAAAAAGGGTCAATTTTTGGAGGGCTTGTGAAAAGCCATTGCTTGTTGCTTTTACATCCATGTATGGAAGAACCCCGGCAGGCATCTGCCAAAAAAAAGGGTCAATTTTTGGAGGGCTTGTGAAAAGCCATTGCTTGTTGCTTTTACATCCATGTATGGAAGAACCCCGGCAGGCATCTGCCAAAAAAAGCGTCAATTTTTGGAGTGCTTGTGAAAAGCCATTGCTTGTTGCTTTTACATCCATGTATGGAAGAACCCCGGCAGGCATCTGCCAAAAAAAGCGTCAATTTTTGGAGGGCTTGTGAAAAGTCATTGCTTGTTGCTTTTACATCCATGTATGGAAGAACCCCGGCAGGCATCTGCCAATAAAAAGGGTCAATTTTTGGAAGGCTTGTGAAAAGTCATTGCTTGTTGCTTTTACATCCATGTATGGAAGAACCCCGGCAGGCATCTGCCAATAAAAAGGGTCAATTTTTGGAGGGCTTGTGAAAAGCCATTGCTTGTTGCTTTTACATCCATGTATGGAAGAACCCCGGCAGGCATCTGCCAATAAAAAGGGTAAATTTTTGGAGGGCTTGTGAAAAGCCATTGCTTGTTGCTTTTACATCCATGTATGGAAGAACCCCGGCAGGCATCTGCCAAAAAAAGCGTCAATTTTTGGAGGGCTTGTGAAAAGCCATTGCTTGTTGCTTTTACATCCATGTATGGAAGAACCCCGGCAGGCATCTGCCAAAAAAAAGGGTCAATTTTTGGAGGGCTTGTGAAAAGTCATTGCTTGTTGCTTTTACATCCATGTATGGAAGAACCCCGGCAGGCATCTGCCAAAAAAAGCGTCAATTTTTGGAGGGCTTGTGAAAAGCCATTAATTGTTGCTTTTACATCCATGTATGGAAGAACCCCGGCAGGCATCTGCCAAAAAAAGGGTCAATTTTTGGAGGGCTTGTAAAAAGCCATTGCTTGTTGCTTTTACATCCATGTATGGAAGAACCCCGGCAGGCATCTGCCAAAAAAAGCGTCAATTTTTGGAGTGCTTGTGAAAAGCCATTGCTTGTTGCTTTTACATCCATGTATGGAAGAACCCCGGCAGGCATCTGCCAAAAAAAAGGGTAAATTTTTGGAGGGCTTGTGAAAAGTCATTGCATGTTGCTTTTACATCCATCTATGGAAGAACCCCGGCAGGCATCTGCCAAAAAAAAGGGTCAATTTTTGGAGGGCTTGTGAAAAGCCATTGCTTGTTGCTTTTACATCCATGTATGGAAGAACCCCGGCAGGCATCTGCCAAAAAAAAGGGTCAATTTTTGGAGGGCTTGTGAAAAGTAATTTCTTGTTGCTTTTACATCCATGTATGGAAGAACCCCGGCAGGCATCTGCCAATAAAAAGAGTAAATTTTTGGAGGGCTTGTGAAAAGTCATTGCTTGTTGCTTTTACATCCATCTATGGAAGAACCCCGGCAGGCATCTGCCAAAAAAAAGGGTCAATTTTTGGAGGGCTTGTGAAAAGCCATTGCTTGTTGCTTTTACATCCATGTATGGAAGAACCCCGGCAGGCATCTGCCAAAAAAAAGGGTCAATTTTTGGAGGGCTTGTGAAAAGTCATTGCTTGTTGCTTTTACATCCATGTATGGAAGAACCCCGGCAGGCATCTGCCAAAAAAAGCGTCAATTTTTGGAGGGCTTGTGAAAAGCCATTGCTTGTTGCTTTTACATCCATGTATGGAAGAACCCCGGCAGGCATCTGCCAAAAAAAGCGTCAATTTTTGGAGGGCTTGTGAAAAGTCATTGCTTGTTGCTTTTACATCCATGTATGGAAGAACCCCGGCAGGCATCTGCCAAAAAAAAGGGTCAATTTTTGGAGGGCTTGTGAAAAGCCATTGCTTGTTGCTTTTACATCCATGTATGGAAGAACCCCGGCAGGCATCTGCCAAAAAAAGCGTCAATTTTTGGAGTGCTTGTGAAAAGCCATTGCTTGTTGCTTTTACATCCATGTATGGAAGAACCCCGGCAGGCATCTGCCAAAAAAAGCGTCAATTTTTGGAGGGCTTGTGAAAAGTCATTGCTTGTTGCTTTTACATCCATGTATGGAAGAACCCCGGCAGGCATCTGCCAATAAAAAGGGTCAATTTTTGGAGGGCTTGTGAAAAGTCATTGCTTGTTGCTTTTACATCCATGTATGGAAGAACCCCGGCAGGCATCTGCCAATAAAAAGGGTCAATTTTTGGAGGGCTTGTGAAAAGCCATTGCTTGTTGCTTTTACATCCATGTATGGAAGAACCCCGGCAGGCATCTGCCAATAAAAAGGGTAAATTTTTGGAGGGCTTGTGAAAAGCCATTGCTTGTTGCTTTTACATCCATGTATGGAAGAACCCCGGCAGGCATCTGCCAAAAAAAGCGTCAATTTTTGGAGGGCTTGTGAAAAGCCATTGCTTGTTGCTTTTACATCCATGTATGGAAGAACCCCGGCAGGCATCTGCCAAAAAAAAGGGTCAATTTTTGGAGGGCTTGTGAAAAGTCATTGCTTGTTGCTTTTACATCCATCTATGGAAGAACCCCGGCAGGCATCTGCCAAAAAAAGCGTCAGTTTTTGGAGGGCTTGTGAAAAGCCATTGCTTGTTGCTTTTACTTCCATGTATGGAAGAACCCCGGCAGGCATATGCCAATAAAAAGGGTCAATTTTTGGAGGGCTTGTGAAAAGTCATTGCTTGTTGCTTTTACATCCATGTATGGAAGAACCCCGGCAGGCATCTGCCAAAAAAAACGTCAATTTTTGGAGGGCTTGTGAAAAGCCATTGCTTGTTGCTTTTACATCCATGTATGGAAGAACCCCGACAGGCATCTGCCAAAAAAAAGGGTCAATTTTTGGAGGGCTTGTGAAAAGTCATTGCTTGTTGCTTTTACATCCATCTATGGAAGAACCCCGGCAGGCATCTGCCAAAAAAAGCGTAAATTTTTGGAGGGCTTGTGAAAAGCCATTGCTTGTTGCTTTTACATCCATGTATGGAAGAACCCCGGCAGGCATCTGCCAATAAAAAGGGTAAATTTTTGGAGGGCTTGTGAAAAGCCATTGCTTGTTGCTTTTACATCCATGTATGGAAGAACCCCGGCAGGCATCTGCCAATAAAAAGGGTCAATTTTTGGAGGGCTTGTGAAAAGTCATTGCTTGTTGCTTTTACATCCATGTATGGAAGAACCCCGGCAGGCATCTGCCAAAAATAAGGGTCAATTTTTGGAGGGCTTGTGAAAAGTCATTGCTTGTTTCTTTTACATCCATGTATGGAAGAACCCCGGCAGGCATCTGCCAAAAAAAAGGGTAAATTTTTGGAGGGCTTGTGAAAAGTCATTGCTTGTTGCTTCTACATCCATCTATGGAAGAACCCCGGCAGGCATCTGCCAAAAAAAGCGTCAATTTTTGGAGGGCTTGTGAAAAGCCATTGCTTGTTGCTTTTACATCCATGTATGGAAGAACCCCGGCAGGTATCTGCCAAAAAAAGGGTCAATTTTTGGAGGGCTTGTGAAAAGCCATTGCTTGTTGCTTTTACATCCATGTATGGAAGAACCCCGGCAGGCATCTGCCAAAAAAAAGGGTCAATTTTTGGAGGGCTTGTGAAAAGCCATTGCTTGTTGCTTTTACATCCATGTATGGAAGAACCCCGGCAGGCATCTGCCAAAAAAAGCGTCAATTTTTGGAGTGCTTGTGAAAAGCCATTGCTTGTTGCTTTTACATCCATGTATGGAAGAACCCCGGCAGGCATCTGCCAAAAAAAAGCGTCAATTTTTGGAGGGCTTGTGAAAAGTCATTGCTTGTTGCTTTTACATCCATGTATGGAAGAACCCCGGCAGGCATCTGCCAATAAAAAGGGTCAATTTTTGGAGGGCTTGTGAAAAGTCATTGCTTGTTGCTTTTACATCCATGTATGGAAGAACCCCGGCAGGCATCTGCCAATAAAAAGGGTCAATTTTTGGAGGGCTTGTGAAAAGCCATTGCTTGTTGCTTTTACATCCATGTATGGAAGAACCCCGGCAGGCATCTGCCAATAAAAAGGGTAAATTTTTGGAGGGCTTGTGAAAAGCCATTGCTTGTTGCTTTTACATCCATGTATGGAAGAACCCCGGCAGGCATCTGCCAAAAAAAGCGTCAATTTTTGGAGGGCTTGTGAAAAGCCATTGCTTGTTGCTTTTACATCCATGTATGGAAGAACCCCGACAGGCATCTGCCAAAAAAAAGGGTCAATTTTTGGAGGGCTTGTGAAAAGTCATTGCTTGTTGCTTTTACATCCATCTATGGAAGAACCCCGGCAGGCATCTGCCAAAAAAAGCGTAAATTTTTGGAGGGCTTGTGAAAAGCCATTGCTTGTTGCTTTTACATCCATGTATGGAAGAACCCCGGCAGGCATCTGCCAATAAAAAGGGTAAATTTTTGGAGGGCTTGTGAAAAGCCATTGCTTGTTGCTTTTACATCCATGTATGGAAGAACCCCGGCAGGCATCTGCCAATAAAAAGGGTCAATTTTTGGAGGGCTTGTGAAAAGTCATTGCTTGTTGCTTTTACATCCATGTATGGAAGAACCCCGGCAGGCATCTGCCAAAAATAAGGGTCAATTTTTGGAGGGCTTGTGAAAAGTCATTGCTTGTTTCTTTTACATCCATGTATGGAAGAACCCCGGCAGGCATCTGCCAAAAAAAAGGGTAAATTTTTGGAGGGCTTGTGAAAAGTCATTGCTTGTTGCTTCTACATCCATCTATGGAAGAACCCCGGCAGGCATCTGCCAAAAAAAGCGTCAATTTTTGGAGGGCTTGTGAAAAGTCATTGCTTGTTACTTTTACATCCATGTATGAAAGAACCCCGACAGGCATCTGCCAAAAAAAAGGGTCAATTTTTGGAGGGCTTGTGAAAAGTCATTGCTTGTTGCTTTTACATCCATGTATGGAAGAACCCCGGCAGGCATCTGCCAAAAAAAGCGTCAATTTTTGGAGGGCTTGTGAAAAGCCATTGCTTGTTGCTTTTACATCCATGTATGGAAGAACCCCGGCAGGCATCTGCCAAAAAAAAGGGTCAATTTTTGGAGTGCTTGTGAAAAGTCATTGCTTGTTGCTTTTACATCCATCTATGGAAGAACCCCGGCAGGCATCTGCCAAAAAAAGCGTCAATTTTTGGAGGGCTTGTGAAAAGCCATTGCTTGTTGCTTTTACATCCATGTATGGAAGAACCCCGGCAGGCATCTGCCAATAAAAAGGGTCAATTTTTGGAGGGCTTGTGAAAAGCCATTGCTTGTTGCTTTTACATCCATGTATGGAAGAACCCCGGCAGGCATCTGCCAATAAAAAGGGTCAATTTTTGGAGGGCTTGTGAAAAGCCATTGCTTGTTGCTTTTACATCCATGTATGGAAGAACCCCGGCAGGCATCTGCCAAAAATAAGGGTCAATTTTTGGAGGGCTTGTGAAAAGTCATTGCTTGTTGCTTTTACATCCATGTATGGAAGAACCCCGGCAGGCATCTGCCAAAAAAAAGGGTCAATTTTTGGAGGGCTTGTGAAAAGTCATTGCTTGTTGCTTTTACATCCATGTATGGAAGAACCCCGGCAGGCATCTGCCAAAAAAAGCGTCAATTTTTGGAGGGCTTGTGAAAAGCCATTGCTTGTTGCTTTTACATCCATGTATGGACGAACCCCGGCAGGCATCTGCCAAAAAAAAGGGTCAATTTTTGGAGGGCTTGTGAAAAGTCATTGCTTGTTGCTTTTACATCCATCTATGGAAGAACCCCGGCAGGCATCTGCCAAAAAAAGCGTCAATTTTTGGAGGGCTTGTGAAAAGCCATTGCTTGTTGCTTTTACATCCATGAATGGAAGAACCCCGGCAGGCATCTGCCCAAAAAAAGGGTCAATTTTTGGAGGGCTTGTGAAAAGTCATTGCTTGTTGCTTTTACATCCATGTATGGAAGAACCCCGGCAGGCATCTGCCAAAAAAAGCGTACATTTTTGGAGGGCTTGTGAAAAGCCATTGCTTGTTGCTTTTACATCCATGTATGGAAGAACCCCGGCAGGCATCTGCCAAAAAAAAGGGTCAATTTTTGGAGGGCTTGTGAAAAGTCATTGCTTGTTGCTTCTACATCCATCTATGGAAGAACCCCGGCAGGCATCTGCCAAAAAAAGCGTCAATTTTTGGAGGGCTTGTGAAAAGCCATTGATTGTTGCTTTTACATCCATGTATGGAAGAACCCCGGCAGGCATCTGCCAATAAAAAGGGTCAATTTTTGGAGGGCTTGTCAAAAGCCATTGCTTGTTGCTTTTACATCCATGTATGGAAGAACCCCGGCAGGCATCTGCCAATAAAAAGGGTCAATTTTTGGAGGGCTTGTGAAAAGTCATTGCTTGTTGCTTTTACATCCATGTATGGAAGAACCCCGGCAGGCATCTGCCAAAAAAAGCGTCAATTTTTGGAGGGCTTGTGAAAAGCCATTGCTTGTTGCTTTTACATCCATGTATGGAAGAACCCCGGCAGGCATCTGCCAAAAAAAAGGGTCAATTTTTGGAGGGCTTGTGAAAAGTCATTGCTTGTTGCTTTTACATCCATGTATGGAAGAACCCCGGCAGGCATCTGCCAAAAAAAAGGGTAAATTTTTGGAGGGCTTGTGAAAAGTCATTGCTTGTTGCTTTTACATCCATGTATGGAAGAACCCCGGCAGGCATCTGCCAAAAAAAGCGTCAATTTTTGGAGGGCTTGTGAAAAGCCATTGCTTGTTGCTTTTACATCCATGTATGGAAGAACCCCGGCAGGCATCTGCCAAAAAAAAGGGTCAATTTTTGGAGGGCTTGTGAAAAGTCATTGCTTGTTGCTTTTACATCCATCTATGGAAGTACCCCGGCAGGCATCTGCCAAAAAAAGCGTCAATTTTTGGAGGGCTTGTGAAAAGCCATTGCTTGTTGCTTTTACATCCATGAATGGAAGAACCCCGGCAGGCATCTGCCCAAAAAAAGGGTCAATTTTTGGAGGGCTTGTCAAAAGCCATTGCTTGTTGCTTTTACATCCATGTATGGAAGAACCCCGGCAGGCATCTGCCAATAAAAAGGGTCAATTTTTGGAGGGCTTGTGAAAAGTCATTGCTTGTTGCTTTTACATCCATGTATGGAAGAACCCCGGCAGGCATCTGCCAAAAAAAGCGTCAATTTTTGGAGGGCTTGTGAAAAGCCATTGCTTGTTGCTTTTACATCCATGTATGGAAGAACCCCGGCAGGCATCTGCCAAAAAAAAGTGTCAATTTTTGGAGGGCTTGTGAAAAGTCATTGCTTGTTGCTTTTACATCCATGTATGGAAGAACCCCGGCAGGCATCTGCCAAAAAAAAAGGGTCAATTTTTGGAGGGCTTGTGAAAAGCCATTGCTTGTTGCTTTTACATCCATGTATGGAAGAACCCCGGCAGGCATCTGCCAAAAAAAAGGGTCAATTTTTGGAGGGCTTGTGAAAAGCCATTGCTTGTTGCTTTTACATCCATGTATGGAAGAACCCCGGCAGGCATCTGCCAAAAAAAAGGGTCAATTTTTGGAGGGCTTGTGAAAAGTCATTGCTTGTTGCTTTTACATCCATCTATGGAAGAACCCCGGCAGGTATCTGCCAAAAAAAGGGTCAATTTTTGGAGGGCTTGTGAAAAGCCATTGCTTGTTGCTTTTACATCCATCTATGGAAGAACCCCGGCAGGTATCTGCCAAAAAAAGGGTCAATTTTTGGAGGGCTTGTGAAAAGCCATTGCTTGTTGCTTTTACATCCATCTATGGAAGAACCCCGGCAGGCATCTGCCAATAAAAAGGGTCAATTTTTGTAGGGCTTGTGAAAAGCCATTGCTTGTTGCTTTTACATCCATGTATGGAAGAACCCCGGCAGGCATCTGCCAAAAAAAGCGTAAATTTTTGGAGGGCTTGTGAAAAGTCATTGCTTGTTGCTTTTACATCCATGTATGGAAGAACCCCGGCAGGCATCTGCCAAAAAAAGCGTAAATTTTTGGAGGGCTTGTGAAAAGCCATTGCTTGTTGCTTTTACATCCATCTATGGAAGAACCCCGGCAGGCATCTGCCAATAAAAAGGGTCAATTTTTGGAGGGCTTGTGAAAAGCCATTGCTTGTTGCTTTTATGTCCATGTATGGAAGAACCCCGGCAGGCATCTGACAAAAAAAAAGGGTCAATTTTTGGAGGGCTTGTGAAAAGTCATTGCTTGTTGCTTTTACATCCATGTATGGAAGAACCCCGGCAGGCATCTGCCAAAAAAAAGGGTAAATTTTTGGAGGGCTTGTGAAAAGCCATGGCTTGTTGCTTTTACATCCATGTATGGAAGAACCCCGGCAGGCATCTGCCAATAAAAAGGGTCAATTTTTGGAGGGCTTGTCAAAAGCCATTGCTTGTTGCTTTTACATCCATGTATGGAAGAACCCCGGCAGGCATCTGCCAAAAAAAGGGTCAATTTTTGGAGGGCTTGTGAAAAGCCATTGCTTGTTGCTTTTACATCCATCTATGGAAGAACCCCGGCAGGCATCTGCCAATAAAAAGGGTCAATTTTTGGAGGGCTTGTGAAAAGCCATTGCTTGTTGCTTTTATATCCATGTATGGAAGAACCCCGGCAGGCATCTGCCAAAAAAAAGTGTCAATTTTTGGAGGGCTTGTGAAAAGTCATTGCTTGTTGCTTTTACATCCATCTATGGAAGAACCCCGGCAGGCATCTGCCAAAAAAAAGGGTCAATTTTTGGAGGGCTTGTGAAAAGCCATTGCTTGTTGCTTTTACATCCATGTATGGAAGAACCCCGGCAGGCATCTGCCAAAAAAAAGGGTCAATTTTTGGAGGGCTTGTGAAAAGCCATTGCTTGTTGCTTTTACATCCATGTATGGAAGAACCCCGGCAGGCATCTGCCAAAAAAAAGGGTCAATTTTTGGAGGGCTTGTGAAAAGTCATTGCTTGTTGCTTTTACATCCATCTATGGAAGAACCCCGGCAGGTATCTGGCAAAAAAAGGGTCAATTTTTGGAGGGCTTGTGAAAAGCCATTGCTTGTTGCTTTTACATCCATCTATGGAAGAACCCCGGCAGGTATCTGCCAAAAAAAGGGTCAATTTTTGGAGGGCTTGTGAAAAGCCATTGCTTGTTGCTTTTACATCCATCTATGGAAGAACCCCGGCAGGCATCTGCCAATAAAAAGGGTCAATTTTTGTAGGGCTTGTGAAAAGCCATTGCTTGTTGCTTTTACATCCATGTATGGAAGAACCCCGGCAGGCATCTGCCAAAAAAAGCGTAAATTTTTGGAGGGCTTGTGAAAAGTCATTGCTTGTTGCTTTTACATCCATGTATGGAAGAACCCCGGCAGGCATCTGCCAAAAAAAGCGTAAATTTTTGGAGGGCTTGTGAAAAGCCATTGCTTGTTGCTTTTACATCCATCTATGGAAGAACCCCGGCAGGTATCTGCCAAAAAAAGGGTCAATTTTTGGAGGGCTTGTGAAAAGCCATTGCTTGTTGCTTTTACATCCATCTATGGAAGAACCCCGGCAGGCATCTGCCAATAAAAAGGGTCAATTTTTGGAGGGCTTGTGAAAAGCCATTGCTTGTTGCTTTTATGTCCATGTATGGAAGAACCCCGGCAGGCATCTGCCAAAAAAAAAGGGTCAATTTTTGGAGGGCTTGTGAAAAGTCATTGCTTGTTGCTTTTACATCCATGTATGGAAGAACCCCGGCAGGCATCTGCCAAAAAAAAGGGTAAATTTTTGGAGGGCTTGTGAAAAGCCATGGCTTGTTGCTTTTACATCCATGTATGGAAGAACCCCGGCAGGCATCTGCCAATAAAAAGGGTCAATTTTTGGAGGGCTTGTCAAAAGCCATTGCTTGTTGCTTTTACATCCATGTATGGAAGAACCCCGGCAGGTATCTGCCAAAAAAAGGGTCAATTTTTGGAGGGCTTGTGAAAAGCCATTGCTTGTTGCTTTTACATCCATCTATGGAAGAACCCCGGCAGGCATCTGCCAATAAAAAGGGTCAATTTTTGGAGGGCTTGTGAAAAGCCATTGCTTGTTGCTTTTATATCCATGTATGGAAGAACCCCGGCAGGCATCTGCCAAAAAAAAGGGTCAATTTTTGGAGGGCTTGTGAAAAGTCATTGCTTGTTGCTTTTACATCCATCTATGGAAGAACCCCGGCAGGCATCTGCCAATAAAAAGGGTCAATTTTTGGAGGGCTTGTGAAAAGCCATTGCTTGTTGCTTTTACATCCATGTATGGAAGAACCCCGGTAGGCATCTGCCAAAAAAAAGGGTCAATTTTTGGAGGGCTTGTGAAAAGTCATTGCTTATTGCTTTTACATCCATGTATGGAAGAACCCCGGCAGGCATCTGCCAAAAAAAAGGTCAATTTTTGGAGGGCTTGTGAAAAGCCATTGCTTGTTGCTTTTACATCCATGTATAGAAGAACCCCGGCAGGCATTTGCCAAAAAAAAGGGTCCATTTTTGAAGGGCTTGTGAAAAGTCATTGCTTGTTGCTTTTACATCCATGTATGGAAGAACCCCGGCAGGCATCTGCCAAAAAAAGCGTCAATTTTTGGAGGGCTTGTGAAAAGCCATTGCTTGTTGCTTTTACATCCATGTATGGAAGAACCCCGGCAGGCATCTGCCAAAAAAAAGGGTCAATTTTTGGAGGGCTTGTGAAAAGTCATTGCTTGTTGCTTTTACATCCATGTATGGAAGAACCCCGGCAGGCATCTGCCAATAAAAAGGGTCAATTTTTGGAGGGCTTGTGAAAAGCCATTGCTTGTTGCTTTTACATCCATGTATGGAAGAACCCCGGCAGGCATCTGCCAAAAAAAAGGGTCAATTTTTGGAGGGCTTGTGAAAAGCCATTGCTTGTTGCTTTTACATCCATGTATGGAAGAACCCCGGCAGGCATCTGCCAATAAAAAGGGTCAATTTTTGGAGGGCTTGTGAAAAGCCATTGCTTGTTGCTTTTATGTCCATGTATGGAAGAACCCCGGCAGGCATCTGCCAAAAAAAAGGGTCAATTTTTGGAGGGCTTGTGAAAAGCCATTGCTTGTTGCTTTTACATCCATGTATGGAAGAACCCCGGCAGGCATCTGCCAAAAAAAAGGGTAAATTTTTGGAGGGCTTGTGAAAAGCCATTGCTTGTTGCTTTTACATCCATGTATGGAAGAACCCTGGCAGGCATCTGCATATAAAAAGGGTCAATTTTTGGAGGGCTTGTGACAAGCCATTGCTTGTTGCTTTTACATCCATGTATGGAAGAACCCCGGCAGGCATCTGCCAATAAAAAGGGTCAATTTTTGGAGGGCTTGTCAAAAGCCATTGCTTGTTGCATTTACATCCATGTATGGAAGAACCCCGGCAGGCATCTGCCAATAAAAAGAGTAAATTTTTGGAGGGCTTGTGAAAAGCCATTGCTTGTTGCTTTTACATCCATGTATGGAAGAACCCCGGCAGGCATCTGCCAATAAAAAGAGTAAATTTTTGGAGGGCTTGTGAAAAGTCATTGCTTGTTGCTTTTACATCCATTTATGGAAGAACCCCGGCAGGCATCTGCCAAAAAAAGCGTCAATTTTTGGAGGGCTTGTGAAAAGCCATTGCTTGTTGCTTTTACATCCATGTATGGAAGAACCCCGGCAGGCATCTGCCAAAAAAAGGGTCAATTTTTGGAGGGCTTGTGAAAAGTCATTGCTTGTTGCTTTTACATCCATTTATGGAAGAACCCCGGCAGGCATCTGCCAAAAAAGCGTCAATTTTTGGAGGGCTTGTGAAAAGCCATTGCTTGTTGCTTTTACATGCATGTATGGAAGAACCCCGGCAGGCATCTGCCAAAAAAAATGGTCAATTTTTGAAGAGCTTGTGAAAAGCCATTGCTTGTTGCTTTTACATCCATGTATGGAAGAACCCCGGCAGGTATCTGCCAATAAAAAGAGTACATTTTTGGAGGGCTTTTGAAAAGTCATTGCTTGTTGCTTTTACATCCATGTATGGAAGAACCCCGGCAGGCATCTGCCAACAAAAGGGTCAATTTTTGGAGGGCTTGTGAAAAGCCATTGCTTGTTGCTTTTACATCCATCTATGGAAGAACCCCGGCAGGCATCTGCCAAAAAAAGCGTAAATTTTTGGAGGGCTAGTGAAAAGCCATTGATTGTTGCTTTTACATCTATGTATGGAAGAACCCCGGCAGGCATCTGCCAAAAAAAAGGGTCAATTTTTGGAGGGCTTGTGAAAAGCCATTGCTTGTTGCTTTTACGTCCATGTATGGAAGAACCCCGGCAGGCATCTGCCAAAAAAAAAGGGTCAATTTTTGGAGGGCTTGTGAAAAGCCATTGCTTGTTGCTTTTACATCCATGTATGGAAGAACCCCGGCAGGCATCTGCCAAAAAAAAGGGTTAATTTTTGGAGGGCTTGTGAAAAGCCATTGCTTGTTGCTTTTACATCCATGTATGGAAGAACCCCGGCAGGCATCTGCCAATAAAAAGCGTCAATTTTTGGAGGGCTTGTGAAAAGCCATTGCTTGTTGCTTTTACATCCATGTATGGAAGAACCCCGGCAGGCATCTGCCAATAAAAAGAGTACATTTTTGGAGGGCTTGTGAAAAGCCATTGCTTGTTGCTTTTACATCCATGTATGGAAGAACCCCGGCAGGCATCTGCCAATAAAAAGAGTACATTTTTGGAGGGCTTGTGAAAAGCCATTGCTTGTTGCTTTTACATCAATGTATGGAAGAACCCCGGCAGACCTCTGCCAAAAAAAGCGTCAATTTTTGGAGGGCTTGTGAAAAGTCATTGCTTGTTGCTTTTACATCCATGTATGGAAGAACCCCGGCAGGCATCTGCCAAAAAAAGCGTACATTTTTGGAGGGCTTGTGAAAAGCCATTGATTGTTGCTATTACATCCATGTATGGAAGAACCCCGGCAGGCATCTGCCAAAAAAAGGGTCAATTTTTGGAGGGCTTGTGAAAAGCCATTGCTTGTTGCTTTTACATCCATGTATGGAAGAACCCCGGCAGCCATCTGCCAAAAAAAAGGGTCAATTTTTGGAGGGCTTGTGAAAAGCCATTGCTTGTTGCTTTTACATCCATCTATGGAAGAACCCCGGCAGGCATCTGCCAATAAAAAGGGTCAATTTTTGTAGGGCTTGTGAAAAGCCATTGCTTGTTGCTTTTACATCCATGTATGGAAGAACCCCGGCAGGCATCTGCCAAAAAAAGCGTAAATTTTTGGAGGGCTTGTGAAAAGTCATTGCTTGTTGCTTTTACATCCATGTATGGAAGAACCCCGGCAGGCATCTGCCAAAAAAAGCGTAAATTTTTGGAGGGCTTGTGAAAAGCCATTGCTTGTTGCTTTTACATCCATCTATGGAAGAACCCCGGCAGGTATCTGCCAAAAAAAGGGTCAATTTTTGGAGGGCTTGTGAAAAGCCATTGCTTGTTGCTTTTACATCCATCTATGGAAGAACCCCGGCAGGCATCTGCCAATAAAAAGGGTCAATTTTTGGAGGGCTTGTGAAAAGCCATTGCTTGTTGCTTTTATGTCCATGTATGGAAGAACCCCGGCAGGCATCTGCCAAAAAAAAAGGGTCAATTTTTGGAGGGCTTGTGAAAAGTCATTGCTTGTTGCTTTTACATCCATGTATGGAAGAACCCCGGCAGGCATCTGCCAAAAAAAAGGGTAAATTTTTGGAGGGCTTGTGAAAAGCCATGGCTTGTTGCTTTTACATCCATGTATGGAAGAACCCCGGCAGGCATCTGCCAATAAAAAGGGTCAATTTTTGGAGGGCTTGTCAAAAGCCATTGCTTGTTGCTTTTACATCCATGTATGGAAGAACCCCGGCAGGTATCTGCCAAAAAAAGGGTCAATTTTTGGAGGGCTTGTGAAAAGCCATTGCTTGTTGCTTTTACATCCATCTATGGAAGAACCCCGGCAGGCATCTGCCAATAAAAAGGGTCAATTTTTGGAGGGCTTGTGAAAAGCCATTGCTTGTTGCTTTTATATCCATGTATGGAAGAACCCCGGCAGGCATCTGCCAAAAAAAAGGGTCAATTTTTGGAGGGCTTGTGAAAAGTCATTGCTTGTTGCTTTTACATCCATCTATGGAAGAACCCCGGCAGGCATCTGCCAATAAAAAGGGTCAATTTTTGGAGGGCTTGTGAAAAGCCATTGCTTGTTGCTTTTACATCCATGTATGGAAGAACCCCGGTAGGCATCTGCCAAAAAAAAGGGTCAATTTTTGGAGGGCTTGTGAAAAGTCATTGCTTATTGCTTTTACATCCATGTATGGAAGAACCCCGGCAGGCATCTGCCAAAAAAAAGGTCAATTTTTGGAGGGCTTGTGAAAAGCCATTGCTTGTTGCTTTTACATCCATGTATAGAAGAACCCCGGCAGGCATTTGCCAAAAAAAAGGGTCCATTTTTGAAGGGCTTGTGAAAAGTCATTGCTTGTTGCTTTTACATCCATGTATGGAAGAACCCCGGCAGGCATCTGCCAAAAAAAGCGTCAATTTTTGGAGGGCTTGTGAAAAGCCATTGCTTGTTGCTTTTACATCCATGTATGGAAGAACCCCGGCAGGCATCTGCCAAAAAAAAGGGTCAATTTTTGGAGGGCTTGTGAAAAGTCATTGCTTGTTGCTTTTACATCCATGTATGGAAGAACCCCGGCAGGCATCTGCCAATAAAAAGGGTCAATTTTTGGAGGGCTTGTGAAAAGCCATTGCTTGTTGCTTTTACATCCATGTATGGAAGAACCCCGGCAGGCATCTGCCAAAAAAAAGGGTCAATTTTTGGAGGGCTTGTGAAAAGCCATTGCTTGTTGCTTTTACATCCATGTAAGGAAGAACCCCGGCAGGCATCTGCCAAAAAAAAGGGTCAATTTTTGGAGGGCTTGTGAAAAGTCATTGCTTGTTGCTTTTACATCCATCTATGGAAGAACCCCGGCAGGCATCTGCCAAAAAAAGCGTCAATTTTTGGAGGGCTTGTGAAAAGCCATTGCTTGTTGCTTTTACATCCATGTATGGAAGAACCCCGGCAGGCATCTGCCAATAAAAAGGGTCAATTTTTGGAGGGCTTGTGAAAAGCCATTGCTTGTTGCTTTTATGTCCATGTATGGAAGAACCCCGGCAGGCATCTGCCAAAAAAAAGGGTCAATTTTTGGAGGGCTTGTGAAAAGCCATTGCTTGTTGCTTTTACATCCATGTATGGAAGAACCCCGGCAGGCATCTGCCAAAAAAAAGGGTCAATTTTTGGAGGGCTTGTGAAAAGCCATTGCTTGTTGCTTTTACATCCATGTATGGAAGAACCCTGGCAGGCATCTGCATATAAAAAGGGTCAATTTTTGGAGGGCTTGTGACAAGCCATTGCTTGTTGCTTTTACATCCATGTATGGAAGAACCCCGGCAGGCATCTGCCAATAAAAAGGGTCAATTTTTGGAGGGCTTGTCAAAAGCCATTGCTTGTTGCATTTACATCCATGTATGGAAGAACCCCGGCAGGCATCTGCCAATAAAAAGAGTAAATTTTTGGAGGGCTTGTGAAAAGCCATTGCTTGTTGCTTTTACATCCATGTATGGAAGAACCCCGGCAGGCATCTGCCAATAAAAAGAGTAAATTTTTGGAGGGCTTGTGAAAAGTCATTGCTTGTTGCTTTTACATCCATTTATGGAAGAACCCCGGCAGGCATCTGCCAAAAAAAGCGTCAATTTTTGGAGGGCTTGTGAAAAGCCATTGCTTGTTGCTTTTACATCCATGTATGGAAGAACCCCGGCAGGCATCTGCCAAAAAAAGGGTCAATTTTTGGAGGGCTTGTGAAAAGTCATTGCTTGTTGCTTTTACATCCATTTATGGAAGAACCCCGGCAGGCATCTGCCAAAAAAGCGTCAATTTTTGGAGGGCTTGTGAAAAGCCATTGCTTGTTGCTTTTACATGCATGTATGGAAGAACCCCGGCAGGCATCTGCCAAAAAAAATGGTCAATTTTTGAAGAGCTTGTGAAAAGCCATTGCTTGTTGCTTTTACATCCATGTATGGAAGAACCCCGGCAGGTATCTGCCAATAAAAAGAGTACATTTTTGGAGGGCTTTTGAAAAGTCATTGCTTGTTGCTTTTACATCCATGTATGGAAGAACCCCGGCAGGCATCTGCCAACAAAAGGGTCAATTTTTGGAGGGCTTGTGAAAAGCCATTGCTTGTTGCTTTTACATCCATCTATGGAAGAACCCCGGCAGGCATCTGCCAAAAAAAGCGTAAATTTTTGGAGGGCTAGTGAAAAGCCATTGATTGTTGCTTTTACATCTATGTATGGAAGAACCCCGGCAGGCATCTGCCAAAAAAAAGGGTCAATTTTTGGAGGGCTTGTGAAAAGCCATTGCTTGTTGCTTTTACGTCCATGTATGGAAGAACCCCGGCAGGCATCTGCCAAAAAAAAAGGGTCAATTTTTGGAGGGCTTGTGAAAAGCCATTGCTTGTTGCTTTTACATCCATGTATGGAAGAACCCCGGCAGGCATCTGCCAAAAAAAGCGTCAATTTTTGGAGGGCTTGTGAAAAGTCATTGCTTGTTGCTTTTACATCCATCTATGGAAGAACCCCGGCAGGCATCTGCCAATAAAAATGGTCAATTTTTGGAGGGCTTGTGAAAAGCCATTGCTTGTTGCTTTTACATCCATGTATGGAAGAACCCCGGCAGGCATCTGCCAATAAAAAGGGTCAATTTTTGGAGGGCTTGTGAAAAGCCATTGCTTGTTGCTTTTACATCCATGTATGGAAGAACCCCGGCAGGCATCTGCCAAAAAAAAGGGTTAATTTTTGGAGGGCTTGTGAAAAGCCATTGCTTGTTGCTTTTACATCCATGTATGGAAGAACCCCGGCAGGCATCTGCCAATAAAAAGCGTCAATTTTTGGAGGGCTTGTGAAAAGCCATTGCTTGTTGCTTTTACATCCATGTATGGAAGAACCCCGGCAGGCATCTGCCAATAAAAAGAGTACATTTTTGGAGGGCTTGTGAAAAGCCATTGCTTGTTGCTTTTACATCCATGTATGGAAGAACCCCGGCAGGCATCTGCCAAAAAAAAGTGTACATTTTTGGAGGGCTTGTGAAAAGCCATTGCTTGTTGCTTTTACATCAATGTATGGAAGAACCCCGGCAGACCTCTGCCAAAAAAAGCGTCAATTTTTGGAGGGCTTGTGAAAAGTCATTGCTTGTTGCTTTTACATCCATGTATGGAAGAACCCCGGCAGGCATCTGCCAAAAAAAGCGTACATTTTTGGAGGGCTTGTGAAAAGCCATTGATTGTTGCTATTACATCCATGTATGGAAGAACCCCGGCAGGCATCTGCCAAAAAAAGGGTCAATTTTTGGAGGGCTTGTGAAAAGCCATTGCTTGTTGCTTTTACATCCATGTATGGAAGAACCCCGGCAGCCATCTGCCAAAAAAAAGGGTCAATTTTTGGAGGGCTTGTGAAAAGCCATTGCTTGTTGCTTTTACATCCATCTATGGAAGAACCCCAGCAGGCATCTGCCAAAAAAAAAGGGTCAATTTTTGAAGGCTTGTGAAAAGCCATTGATTGTTGCTTTTACATCCATGTATGGAAGAACCCCGGCAGGCATCTGCCAAAAAAAGGGTCAATTTTTGGAGGGCGTGTGAAAAGTCATTGCTTGTTGCTTTTACATCCATCTATGGAAGAACCCCGGCAGGCATCTGCCAAAAAAAGCGTAAATTTTTGGAGGGCTTGTGAAAAGCCATTGCTTGTTGCTTTTACATCCATGTATGGAAGAACCCCGGCAGGCATCTGCCAAAAAAAACGTACATTTTTGGAGGGCTTGTGAAAAGCCATTGCTTGTTGCTTTTACATCCATGTATGGAAGAACCCCGGCAGGTATCTGCCAATAAAAAGAGTAAATTTTTGGAGGGCTTTTGAAAAGTCATTGCTTGTTGCTTTTACATCCATCTATGGAAGAACCCCGGCAGGCATCTGCCAAAAAAAGCGTAAATTTTTGGAGGGCTTGTGAAAAGCCATTGCTTGTTGCGTTTACATCCATGTATCGAAGAACCCCGGCAGGCATCTGCCAAAAATGGGTAAATTTTTGGAGGGCTTGTGAAAAGTCATTGCTTGTTGCTTTTACATCCATGTATGGAAGAACCCCGGCAGGCATCTGCCAAAAAAAAGGGTAAATTTTTGAAGGGCTTGTGAAAAGCCATTGCTTGTTGCTTTTACATCCATGTATGGAAGAACCCCGGCAGGCATCTGCCAATAAAAAGAGTAAATTTTTGGAGGGCTTGTGAAAAGTCATTGCTTGTTGCTTTTACATCCATGTATGGAAGAACCCCGGCAGGCATCTGCCAATAAAAAGAGTAAATTTTTGGAGGGCTTGTGAAAAGTCATTGCTTGTTGCTTTTACATCCATCTATGGAAGAACCCCGGCAGGCATCTGCCAAAAAAAAGGGTCAATTTTTGGAGGGCTTGTGAAAAGCCATTGCTTGTTGCTTTTACATCCATGTATGGAAGAACCCCGGCAGGCATCTGCCAAAAAAAAGGGTCAATTTTTGGAGGGCTTGTGAAAAGTCATTGCTTGTTGCTTTTACATCCATGTATGGAAGAACCCCGGCAGGCATCTGCCAAAAAAAGCGTCAATTTTTGGAGGGCTTGTGAAAAGCCATTGCTTGTTGCTTTTACATCCATGTATGGAAGAACCCCGGCAGGTATCTGCCAAAAAAAGGGTCAATTTTTGGAGGGCTTGTGAAAAGCCATTGCTTGTTGCTTTTACATCCATGTATGGAAGAACCCCGGCAGGCATCTGCCAAAAAAAAGGGTCAATTTTTGGAGGGCTTGTGAAAAGCCATTGCTTGTTGCTTTTACATCCATGTATGGAAGAACCCCGGCAGGCATCTGCCAAAAAAAGCGTCAATTTTTGGAGTGCTTGTGAAAAGCCATTGCTTGTTGCTTTTACATCCATGTATGGAAGAACCCCGGCAGGCATCTGCCAAAAAAAGCGTCAATTTTTGGAGGGCTTGTGAAAAGCCATTGCTTGTTGCTTTTACATCCATGTATGGAAGAACCCCGGCAGGCATCTGCCCAAAAAAAGGGTCAATTTTTGGAGGGCTTGTGAAAAGTCATTGCTTGTTGCTTCTACATCCATCTATGGAAGAATCCCGGCAGGCATCTGCCAAAAAAAGCGTCAATTTTTGGAGGGCTTGTGAAAAGTCATTGCTTGTTGCTTTTACATCCATGTATGGAAGAACCCCGGCAGGCATCTGCCAATAAAAAGGGTCAATTTTTGGAGGGCTTGTGAAAAGCCATTGCTTGTTGCTTTTACATCCATGTATGGAAGAACCCCGGCAGGCATCTGCCAATAAAAAGGGTCAATTTTTGGAGGGCTTGTGAAAAGCCATTGCTTGTTGCTTTTACATCCATGTATGGAAGAACCCCGGCAGGCATCTGCCAATAAAAAGGGTACATTTTTGGAGGGCTTGTGAAAAGCCATTGCTTGTTGCTTTTACATCCATGTATGGAAGAACCCCGGCAGGCATCTGCCAAAAAAAGCGTCAGTTTTTGGAGGGCTTGTGAAAAGCCATTGCTTGTTGCTTTTACTTCCATGTATGGAAGAACCCCGGCAGGCATCTGCCAATAAAAAGGGTCAATTTTTGGAGGGCTTGTGAAAAGTCATTGCTTGTTGCTTTTACATCCATGTATGGAAGAACCCCGGCAGGCATCTGCCAAAAAAAGCGTCAATTTTTGGAGGGCTTGTGAAAAGCCATTGCTTGTTGCTTTTACATCCATGTATGGAAGAACCCCGACAGGCATCTGCCAAAAAAAAGGGTCAATTTTTGGAGGGCTTGTGAAAAGTCATTGCTTGTTGCTTTTACATCCATCTATGGAAGAACCCCGGCAGGCATCTGCCAAAAAAAGCGTAAATTTTTGGAGGGCTTGTGAAAAGCCATTGCTTGTTGCTTTTACATCCATGTATGGAAGAACCCCGGCAGGCATCTGCCAATAAAAAGGGTCAATTTTTGGAGGGCTTGTGAAAAGCCATTGCTTGTTGCTTTTACATCCATGTATGGAAGAACCCCGGCAGGCATCTGCCAATAAAAAGGGTACATTTTTGGAGGGCTTGTGAAAAGCCATTGCTTGTTGCTTTTACATCCATGTATGGAAGAACCCCGGCAGGCATCTGCCAAAAAAAGAGTCAATTTTTGGAGGGCTTGTGAAAAGCCATTGCTTGTTGCTTTTACATCCATGTATGGAAGAACCCCGGCAGGCATCTGCCAAAAAAAAGGGTCAATTTTTGGAGGGCTTGTGAAAAGTCATTGCTTGTTGCTTTTACATCCATCTATGGAAGAACCCCGGCAGGCATCTGCCAAAAAAAGCGTCAGTTTTTGGAGGGCTTGTGAAAAGCCATTGCTTGTTGCTTTTACTTCCATGTATGGAAGAACCCCGGCAGGCATCTGCCAATAAAAAGGGTCAATTTTTGGAGGGCTTGTGAAAAGTCATTGCTTGTTGCTTTTACATCCATGTATGGAAGAACCCCGGCAGGCATCTGCCAAAAAAAGCGTCAATTTTTGGAGGGCTTGTGAAAAGCCATTGCTTGTTGCTTTTACATCCATGTATGGAAGAACCCCGACAGGCATCTGCCAAAAAAAAGGGTCAATTTTTGGAGGGCTTGTGAAAAGTCATTGCTTGTTGCTTTTACATCCATCTATGGAAGAACCCCGGCAGGCATCTGCCAAAAAAAGCGTAAATTTTTGGAGGGCTTGTGAAAAGCCATTGCTTGTTGCTTTTACATCCATGTATGGAAGAACCCCGGCAGGCATCTGCCAATAAAAAGGGTAAATTTTTGGAGGGCTTGTGAAAAGCCATTGCTTGTTGCTTTTACATCCATGTATGGAAGAACCCCGGCAGGCATCTGCCAATAAAAAGGGTCAATTTTTGGAGGGCTTGTGAAAAGTCATTGCTTGTTGCTTTTACATCCATGTATGGAAGAACCCCGGCAGGCATCTGCCAAAAATAAGGGTCAATTTTTGGAGGGCTTGTGAAAAGTCATTGCTTGTTTCTTTTACATCCATGTATGGAAGAACCCCGGCAGGCATCTGCCAAAAAAAAGGGTAAATTTTTGGAGGGCTTGTGAAAAGTCATTGCTTGTTGCTTCTACATCCATCTATGGAAGAACCCCGGCAGGCATCTGCCAAAAAAAGCGTCAATTTTTGGAGGGCTTGTGAAAAGTCATTGCTTGTTACTTTTACATCCATGTATGAAAGAACCCCGACAGGCATCTGCCAAAAAAAAGGGTCAATTTTTGGAGGGCTTGTGAAAAGTCATTGCTTGTTGCTTTTACATCCATGTATGGAAGAACCCCGGCAGGCATCTGCCAAAAAAAGCGTCAATTTTTGGAGGGCTTGTGAAAAGCCATTGCTTGTTGCTTTTACATCCATGTATGGAAGAACCCCGGCAGGCATCTGCCAAAAAAAAGGGTCAATTTTTGGAGTGCTTGTGAAAAGTCATTGCTTGTTGCTTTTACATCCATCTATGGAAGAACCCCGGCAGGCATCTGCCAAAAAAAGCGTCAATTTTTGGAGGGCTTGTGAAAAGTCATTGCTTGTTGCTTTTACATCCATCTATGGAAGAACCCCGGCAGGCATCTGCCAATAAAAATGGTCAATTTTTGGAGGGCTTGTGAAAAGCCATTGCTTGTTGCTTTTACATCCATGTATGGAAGAACCCCGGCAGGCATCTGCCAATAAAAAGGGTCAATTTTTGGAGGGCTTGTGAAAAGCCATTGCTTGTTGCTTTTACATCCATGTATGGAAGAACCCCGGCAGGCATCTGCCAATAAAAAGGGTCAATTTTTGGAGGGCTTGTGAAAAGCCATTGCTTGTTGCTTTTACATCCATGTATGGAAGAACCCCGGCAGGCATCTGCCAAAAATAAGGGTCAATTTTTGGAGGGCTTGTGAAAAGTCATTGCTTGTTGCTTTTACATCCATGTATGGAAGAACCCCGGCAGGCATCTGCCAAAAAAAAGGGTCAATTTTTGGAGGGCTTGTGAAAATTCATTGCTTGTTGCTTTTACATCCATGTATGGAAGAACCCCGGCAGGCATCTGCCAAAAAAAGCGTCAATTTTTGGAGGGCTTGTGAAAAGCCATTGCTTGTTGCTTTTACATCCATGTATGGACGAACCCCGGCAGGCATCTGCCAAAAAAAAGGGTCAATTTTTGGAGGGCTTGTGAAAAGTCATTGCTTGTTGCTTTTACATCCATCTATGGAAGAACCCCGGCAGGCATCTGCCAAAAAAAGCGTCAATTTTTGGAGGGCTTGTGAAAAGCCATTGCTTGTTGCTTTTACATCCATGAATGGAAGAACCCCGGCAGGCATCTGCCCAAAAAAAGGGTCAATTTTTGGAGGGCTTGTGAAAAGTCATTGCTTGTTGCTTTTACATCCATGTATGGAAGAACCCCGGCAGGCATCTGCCAAAAAAAGCGTAAATTTTTGGAGGGCTTGTGAAAAGCCATTGCTTGTTGCTTTTACATCCATGTATGGAAGAACCCCGGCAGGCATCTGCCAAAAAAAAGGGTCAATTTTTGGAGGGCTTGTGAAAAGTCATTGCTTGTTGCTTCTACATCCATCTATGGAAGAACCCCGGCAGGCATCTGCCAAAAAAAGCGTCAATTTTTGGAGGGCTTGTGAAAAGCCATTGATTGTTGCTTTTACATCCATGTATGGAAGAACCCCGGCAGGCATCTGCCAAAAAAAAGGGTCAATTTTTGGAGGGCTTGTGAAAAGTCATTGCTTGTTGCTTTTACATCCATCTATGGAAGAACCCCGGCAGGCATCTGCCAAAAAAAAGGGTCAATTTTTGGAGGGCTTGTGAAAAGTCATTGCTTGTTGCTTTTACATCCATGTATGGAAGAACCCCGGCAGGCATCTGCCAAAAAAAGCGTCAATTTTTGGAGGGCTTGTGAAAAGCCATTGCTTGTTGCTTTTACATCCATGTATGGAAGAACCCCGGCAGGCATCTGCCAAAAAAAAGGGTCAATTTTTGGAGGGCTTGTGAAAAGTCATTGCTTGTTGCTTTTACATCCATCTATGGAAGAACCCCGGCAGGCATCTGCCAAAAAAAGTGTCAATTTTTGGAGGGCTTGTGAAAAGCCATTGCTTGTTGCTTTTACATCCATGAATGGAAGAACCCCGGCAGGCATCTGCCCAAAAAAAGGGTCAATTTTTGGAGGGCTTGTCAAAAGCCATTGCTTGTTGCTTTTACATCCATGTATGGAAGAACCCCGGCAGGCATCTGCCAATAAAAAGGGTCAATTTTTGGAGGGCTTGTGAAAAGTCATTGCTTGTTGCTTTTACATCCATGTATGGAAGAACCCCGGCAGGCATCTGCCAAAAAAAGCGTCAATTTTTGGAGGGCTTGTGAAAAGCCATTGCTTGTTGCTTTTACATCCATGTATGGAAGAACCCCGGCAGGCATCTGCCAAAAAAAAGTGTCAATTTTTGGAGGGCTTGTGAAAAGTCATTGCTTGTTGCTTTTACATCCATGTATGGAAGAACCCCGGCAGGCATCTGCCAAAAAAAAGGGTCAATTTTTGGAGGGCTTGTGAAAAGCCATTGCTTGTTGCTTTTACATCCATGTATGGAAGAACCCCGGCAGGCATCTGCCAAAAAAAAGGGTCAATTTTTGGAGGGCTTGTGAAAAGCCATTGCTTGTTGCTTTTACATCCATGTATGGAAGAACCCCGGCAGGCATCTGCCAAAAAAAAGGGTCAATTTTTGGAGGGCTTGTGAAAAGTCATTGCTTGTTGCTTTTACATCCATCTATGGAAGAACCCCGGCAGGTATCTGCCAAAAAAAGGGTCAATTTTTGGAGGGCTTGTGAAAAGCCATTGCTTGTTGCTTTTACATCCATCTATGGAAGAACCCCGGCAGGTATCTGCCAAAAAAAGGGTCAATTTTTGGAGGGCTTGTGAAAAGCCATTGCTTGTTGCTTTTACATCCATCTATGGAAGAACCCCGGCAGGCATCTGCCAATAAAAAGGGTCAATTTTTGTAGGGCTTGTGAAAAGCCATTGCTTGTTGCTTTTACATCCATGTATGGAAGAACCCCGGCAGGCATCTGCCAAAAAAAGCGTAAATTTTTGGAGGGCTTGTGAAAAGTCATTGCTTGTTGCTTTTACATCCATGTATGGAAGAACCCCGGCAGGCATCTGCCAAAAAAAGCGTAAATTTTTGGAGGGCTTGTGAAAAGCCATTGCTTGTTGCTTTTACATCCATCTATGGAAGAACCCCGGCAGGTATCTGCCAAAAAAAGGGTCAATTTTTGGAGGGCTTGTGAAAAGCCATTGCTTGTTGCTTTTACATCCATGTATGGAAGAACCCCGGCAGGCATCTGCCAAAAAAAGCGTCAATTTTTGGAGGGCTTGTGAAAAGCCATTGCTTGTTGCTTTTACATCCATGTATGGACGAACCCCGGCAGGCATCTGCCAAAAAAAAGGGTCAATTTTTGGAGGGCTTGTGAAAAGTCATTGCTTGTTGCTTTTACATCCATCTATGGAAGAACCCCGGCAGGCATCTGCCAAAAAAAGCGTCAATTTTTGGAGGGCTTGTGAAAAGCCATTGCTTGTTGCTTTTACATCCATGAATGGAAGAACCCCGGCAGGCATCTGCCCAAAAAAAGGGTCAATTTTTGGAGGGCTTGTGAAAAGTCATTGCTTGTTGCTTTTACATCCATGTATGGAAGAACCCCGGCAGGCATCTGCCAAAAAAAGCGTAAATTTTTGGAGGGCTTGTGAAAAGCCATTGCTTGTTGCTTTTACATCCATGTATGGAAGAACCCCGGCAGGCATCTGCCAAAAAAAAGGGTCAATTTTTGGAGGGCTTGTGAAAAGTCATTGCTTGTTGCTTCTACATCCATCTATGGAAGAACCCCGGCAGGCATCTGCCCAAAAAAAGGGTCAATTTTTGGAGGGCTTGTGAAAAGTCATTGCTTGTTGCTTTTACATCCATGTATGGAAGAACCCCGGCAGGCATCTGCCAAAAAAAGCGTCAATTTTTGGAGGGCTTGTGAAAAGCCATTGATTGTTGCTTTTACATCCATGTATGGAAGAACCCCGGCAGGCATCTGCCAATAAAAAGGGTCAATTTTTGGAGGGCTTGTCAAAAGCCATTGCTTGTTGCTTTTACATCCATGTATGGAAGAACCCCGGCAGGCATCTGCCAATAAAAAGGGTCAATTTTTGGAGGGCTTGTGAAAAGTCATTGCTTGTTGCTTTTACATCCATGTATGGAAGAACCCCGGCAGGCATCTGCCAAAAAAAGCGTCAATTTTTGGAGGGCTTGTGAAAAGCCATTGCTTGTTGCTTTTACATCCATGTATGGAAGAACCCCGGCAGGCATCTGCCAAAAAAAAGGGTCAATTTTTGGAGGGCTTGTGAAAAGTCATTGCTTGTTGCTTTTACATCCATGTATGGAAGAACCCCGGCAGGCATCTGCCAAAAAAAAGGGTCAATTTTTGGAGGGCTTGTGAAAAGTCATTGCTTGTTGCTTTTACATCCATGTATGGAAGAACCCCGGCAGGCATCTGCCAAAAAAAGCGTCAATTTTTGGAGGGCTTGTGAAAAGCCATTGCTTGTTGCTTTTACATCCATGTATGGAAGAACCCCGGCAGGCATCTGCCAAAAAAAAGGGTCAATTTTTGGAGGGCTTGTGAAAAGTCATTGCTTGTTGCTTTTACATCCATCTATGGAAGAACCCCGGCAGGCATCTGCCAAAAAAAGCGTCAATTTTTGGAGGGCTTGTGAAAAGCCATTGCTTGTTGCTTTTACATCCATGAATGGAAGAACCCCGGCAGGCATCTGCCCAAAAAAAGGGTCAATTTTTGGAGGGCTTGTCAAAAGCCATTGCTTGTTGCTTTTACATCCATGTATGGAAGAACCCCGGCAGGCATCTGCCAATAAAAAGGGTCAATTTTTGGAGGGCTTGTGAAAAGTCATTGCTTGTTGCTTTTACATCCATGTATGGAAGAACCCCGGCAGGCATCTGCCAAAAAAAGCGTCAATTTTTGGAGGGCTTGTGAAAAGCCATTGCTTGTTGCTTTTACATCCATGTATGGAAGAACCCCGGCAGGCATCTGCCAAAAAAAAGTGTCAATTTTTGGAGGGCTTGTGAAAAGTCATTGCTTGTTGCTTTTACATCCATGTATGGAAGAACCCCGGCAGGCATCTGCCAAAAAAAAGGGTCAATTTTTGGAGGGCTTGTGAAAAGCCATTGCTTGTTGCTTTTACATCCATGTATGGAAGAACCCCGGCAGGCATCTGCCAAAAAAAAGGGTCAATTTTTGGAGGGCTTGTGAAAAGCCATTGCTTGTTGCTTTTACATCCATGTATGGAAGAACCCCGGCAGGCATCTGCCAAAAAAAAGGGTCAATTTTTGGAGGGCTTGTGAAAAGTCATTGCTTGTTGCTTTTACATCCATCTATGGAAGAACCCCGGCAGGTATCTGCCAAAAAAAGGGTCAATTTTTGGAGGGCTTGTGAAAAGCCATTGCTTGTTGCTTTTACATCCATCTATGGAAGAACCCCGGCAGGTATCTGCCAAAAAAAGGGTCAATTTTTGGAGGGCTTGTGAAAAGCCATTGCTTGTTGCTTTTACATCCATCTATGGAAGAACCCCGGCAGGTATCTGCCAAAAAAAGGGTCAATTTTTGGAGGGCTTGTGAAAAGCCATTGCTTGTTGCTTTTACATCCATCTATGGAAGAACCCCGGCAGGCATCTGCCAATAAAAAGGGTCAATTTTTGTAGGGCTTGTGAAAAGCCATTGCTTGTTGCTTTTACATCCATGTATGGAAGAACCCCGGCAGGCATCTGCCAAAAAAAGCGTACATTTTTGGAGGGCTTGTGAAAAGTCATTGCTTGTTGCTTTTACATCCATGTATGGAAGAACCCCGGCAGGCATCTGCCAAAAAAAGCGTAAATTTTTGGAGGGCTTGTGAAAAGCCATTGCTTGTTGCTTTTACATCCATCTATGGAAGAACCCCGGCAGGTATCTGCCAAAAAAAGGGTCAATTTTTGGAGGGCTTGTGAAAAGCCATTGCTTGTTGCTTTTACATCCATGTATGGAAGAACCCCGGCAGGCATCTGCCAAAAAAAGCGTCAATTTTTGGAGGGCTTGTGAAAAGCCATTGCTTGTTGCTTTTACATCCATGTATGGACGAACCCCGGCAGGCATCTGCCAAAAAAAAGGGTCAATTTTTGGAGGGCTTGTGAAAAGTCATTGCTTGTTGCTTTTACATCCATCTATGGAAGAACCCCGGCAGGCATCTGCCAAAAAAAGCGTCAATTTTTGGAGGGCTTGTGAAAAGCCATTGCTTGTTGCTTTTACATCCATGAATGGAAGAACCCCGGCAGGCATCTGCCCAAAAAAAGGGTCAATTTTTGGAGGGCTTGTGAAAAGTCATTGCTTGTTGCTTTTACATCCATGTATGGAAGAACCCCGGCAGGCATCTGCCAAAAAAAGCGTAAATTTTTGGAGGGCTTGTGAAAAGCCATTGCTTGTTGCTTTTACATCCATGTATGGAAGAACCCCGGCAGGCATCTGCCAAAAAAAAGGGTCAATTTTTGGAGGGCTTGTGAAAAGTCATTGCTTGTTGCTTCTACATCCATCTATGGAAGAACCCCGGCAGGCATCTGCCCAAAAAAAGGGTCAATTTTTGGAGGGCTTGTGAAAAGTCATTGCTTGTTGCTTTTACATCCATGTATGGAAGAACCCCGGCAGGCATCTGCCAAAAAAAGCGTCAATTTTTGGAGGGCTTGTGAAAAGCCATTGATTGTTGCTTTTACATCCATGTATGGAAGAACCCCGGCAGGCATCTGCCAATAAAAAGGGTCAATTTTTGGAGGGCTTGTCAAAAGCCATTGCTTGTTGCTTTTACATCCATGTATGGAAGAACCCCGGCAGGCATCTGCCAATAAAAAGGGTCAATTTTTGGAGGGCTTGTGAAAAGTCATTGCTTGTTGCTTTTACATCCATGTATGGAAGAACCCCGGCAGGCATCTGCCAAAAAAAGCGTCAATTTTTGGAGGGCTTGTGAAAAGCCATTGCTTGTTGCTTTTACATCCATGTATGGAAGAACCCCGGCAGGCATCTGCCAAAAAAAAGGGTCAATTTTTGGAGGGCTTGTGAAAAGTCATTGCTTGTTGCTTTTACATCCATGTATGGAAGAACCCCGGCAGGCATCTGCCAAAAAAAAGGGTCAATTTTTGGAGGGCTTGTGAAAAGTCATTGCTTGTTGCTTTTACATCCATGTATGGAAGAACCCCGGCAGGCATCTGCCAAAAAAAGCGTCAATTTTTGGAGGGCTTGTGAAAAGCCATTGCTTGTTGCTTTTACATCCATGTATGGAAGAACCCCGGCAGGCATCTGCCAAAAAAAAGGGTCAATTTTTGGAGGGCTTGTGAAAAGTCATTGCTTGTTGCTTTTACATCCATCTATGGAAGAACCCCGGCAGGCATCTGCCAAAAAAAGCGTCAATTTTTGGAGGGCTTGTGAAAAGCCATTGCTTGTTGCTTTTACATCCATGAATGGAAGAACCCCGGCAGGCATCTGCCCAAAAAAAGGGTCAATTTTTGGAGGGCTTGTCAAAAGCCATTGCTTGTTGCTTTTACATCCATGTATGGAAGAACCCCGGCAGGCATCTGCCAATAAAAAGGGTCAATTTTTGGAGGGCTTGTGAAAAGTCATTGCTTGTTGCTTTTACATCCATGTATGGAAGAACCCCGGCAGGCATCTGCCAAAAAAAGCGTCAATTTTTGGAGGGCTTGTGAAAAGCCATTGCTTGTTGCTTTTACATCCATGTATGGAAGAACCCCGGCAGGCATCTGCCAAAAAAAAGTGTCAATTTTTGGAGGGCTTGTGAAAAGTCATTGCTTGTTGCTTTTACATCCATGTATGGAAGAACCCCGGCAGGCATCTGCCAAAAAAAAGGGTCAATTTTTGGAGGGCTTGTGAAAAGCCATTGCTTGTTGCTTTTACATCCATGTATGGAAGAACCCCGGCAGGCATCTGCCAAAAAAAAGGGTCAATTTTTGGAGGGCTTGTGAAAAGCCATTGCTTGTTGCTTTTACATCCATGTATGGAAGAACCCCGGCAGGCATCTGCCAAAAAAAAGGGTCAATTTTTGGAGGGCTTGTGAAAAGTCATTGCTTGTTGCTTTTACATCCATCTATGGAAGAACCCCGGCAGGTATCTGCCAAAAAAAGGGTCAATTTTTGGAGGGCTTGTGAAAAGCCATTGCTTGTTGCTTTTACATCCATCTATGGAAGAACCCCGGCAGGTATCTGCCAAAAAAAGGGTCAATTTTTGGAGGGCTTGTGAAAAGCCATTGCTTGTTGCTTTTACATCCATCTATGGAAGAACCCCGGCAGGCATCTGCCAATAAAAAGGGTCAATTTTTGTAGGGCTTGTGAAAAGCCATTGCTTGTTGCTTTTACATCCATGTATGGAAGAACCCCGGCAGGCATCTGCCAAAAAAAGCGTAAATTTTTGGAGGGCTTGTGAAAAGTCATTGCTTGTTGCTTTTACATCCATGTATGGAAGAACCCCGGCAGGCATCTGCCAAAAAAAGCGTAAATTTTTGGAGGGCTTGTGAAAAGCCATTGCTTGTTGCTTTTACATCCATCTATGGAAGAACCCCGGCAGGTATCTGCCAAAAAAAGGGTCAATTTTTGGAGGGCTTGTGAAAAGCCATTGCTTGTTGCTTTTACATCCATCTATGGAAGAACCCCGGCAGGCATCTGCCAATAAAAAGGGTCAATTTTTGGAGGGCTTGTGAAAAGCCATTGCTTGTTGCTTTTATATCCATGTATGGAAGAACCCCGGCAGGCATCTGCCAAAAAAAAGGGTCAATTTTTGGAGGGCTTGTGAAAAGTCATTGCTTGTTGCTTTTACATCCATCTATGGAAGAACCCCGGCAGGCATCTGCCAATAAAAAGGGTCAATTTTTGGAGGGCTTGTGAAAAGCCATTGCTTGTTGCTTTTACATCCATGTATGGAAGAACCCCGGCAGGCATCTGCCAAAAAAAAGGGTCAATTTTTGGAGGGCTTGTGAAAAGTCATTGCTTATTGCTTTTACATCCATGTATGGAAGAACCCCGGCAGGCATCTGCCAAAAAAAAGGTCAATTTTTGGAGGGCTTGTGAAAAGCCATTGCTTGTTGCTTTTACATCCATGTATAGAAGAACCCCGGCAGGCATCTGCCAAAAAAAAGGGTCAATTTTTGGAGGGCTTGTGAAAAGCCATTGCTTGTTGCTTTTACATCCATGTATGGAAGAACCCTGGCAGGCATCTGCATATAAAAAGGGTCAATTTTTGGAGGGCTTGTGACAAGCCATTGCTTGTTGCTTTTACATCCATGTATGGAAGAACCCCGGCAGGCATCTGCCAATAAAAAGGGTCAATTTTTGGAGGGCTTGTCAAAAGCCATTGCTTGTTGCATTTACATCCATGTATGGAAGAACCCCGGCAGGCATCTGCCAATAAAAAGAGTAAATTTTTGGAGGGCTTGTGAAAAGCCATTGCTTGTTGCTTTTACATCCATGTATGGAAGAACCCCGGCAGGCATCTGCCAATAAAAAGAGTAAATTTTTGGAGGGCTTGTGAAAAGTCATTGCTTGTTGCTTCTACATCCATTTATGGAAGAACCCCGGCAGGCATCTGCCAAAAAAAGCGTCAATTTTTGGAGGGCTTGTGAAAAGCCATTGCTTGTTGCTTTTACATCCATGTATGGAAGAACCCCGGCAGGCATCTGCCAAAAAAAGGGTCAATTTTTGGAGGGCTTGTGAAAAGTCATTGCTTGTTGCTTTTACATCCATTTATGGAAGAACCCCGGCAGGCATCTGCCAAAAAAGCGTCAATTTTTGGAGGGCTTGTGAAAAGCCATTGCTTGTTGCTTTTACATGCATGTATGGAAGAACCCCGGCAGGCATCTGCCAAAAAAAGGGTCAATTTTTGGAGGGCTTGTGAAAAGCCATTGCTTGTTGCTTTTACGTCCATGTATGGAAGAACCCCGGCAGGCATCTGCCAAAAAAAAAGGGTCAATTTTTGGAGGGCTTGTGAAAAGCCATTTCTTGTTGCTTTTACATCCATGTATGGAAGAACCCCGGCAGGCATCTGCCAAAAAAAGCGTCAATTTTTGGAGGGCTTGTGAAAAGTCATTGCTTGTTGCTTTTACATCCATCTATGGAAGAACCCCGGCAGGCATCTGCCAATAAAAATGGTCAATTTTTGGAGGGCTTGTGAAAAGCCATTGCTTGTTGCTTTTACATCCATGTATGGAAGAACCCCGGCAGGCATCTGCCAATAAAAAGGGTCAATTTTTGGAGGGCTTGTGAAAAGCCATTGCTTGTTGCTTTTACATCCATGTATGGAAGAACCCCGGCAGGCATCTGCCAAAAAAAGCGTACATTTTTGGAGGGCTTGTGAAAAGCCATTGCTTGTTGCTTTTACATCCACGTATGGAAGAACCCCGGCAGGCATCTGCCAAAAAAAAGGGTCAATTTTTGGAGGGCTTGTGAAAAGTCATTGCTTGTTGCTTTTACATCCATGTATGGAAGAACCCCGGCAGGCATTTGCCAAAAAAAAGGGTCAGTTTTTAGAGGGCTTGTGAAAAGCCATTAATTGTTGCTTTTACATTCATGTATGGAAGAACCCCGGCAGGCATCTGCCAAAAAAAGCGTAATTTTTTGGAGGGCTTGTGAAAAGCCATTGCTTGTTGCTTTTACATCCATGTATGGAAGAACCCCGGCAGGCATCTGCCAAAAAAAAGGGTAAATTTTTGGAGGGCTTGTGAAAAGTCATTGCTTGTTGCTTTTACATCCATGTATGGAAGAACCCCGGCAGGCATCTGCCAATAAAAAGAGTAAATTTTTGGAGGGCTTGTGAAAAGTCATTGCTTGTTGCTTTTACATCCATCTATGGAAGAACCCCGGCAGGCATCTGCCAAAAAAAAGGGTCAATTTTTGGAGGACTTGTGAAAAGCCATTGCTTGTTGCTTTTACATCCATGTATGGAAGAACCCCGGCAGGCATCTGCCAAAAAAAAGGGTCAATTTTTGGAGGGCTTGTGAAAAGTCATTGCTTGTTGCTTTTACATCCATGTATGGAAGAACCCCGGCAGGCATTTGCCAAAAAAAGCGTCAATTTTTGGAGGGCTTGAGAAAAGCCATTGCTTGTTGCTTTTACATCCATGTATGGAAGAACCCCGACAGGCATCTGCCAAAAAAAGGGTAAATTTTTGGAGGGCTTGTGAAAAGCCATTGCTTGTTGCTTTTACATCCATGTATGGAAGAACCCCGGCAGGCATCTGCCAAAAAAAAGGGTCAATTTTTGGAGGGCTTGTGAAAAGCCATTGCTTGTTTCTTTTACATCCATGTATGGAAGAACCCCGGCAGGCATCTGCCAAAAAAAGCATACATTTTTGGAGGGCTTGTGAAAAGCCATTGCTTGTTGCTTTTACATCCATGTATGGAAGAACCCCGGCAGGCATCTGCCAAAAAAAACGTCAATTTTTGGAGGGCTTGTGAAAAGTCATTGCTTGTTGCTTTTACATCCATGTATGGAAGAACCCCGGCAGGCATCTGCCAATAAAAAGAGTACATTTTTGGAGGGCTTGTGAAAAGTCATTGCTTGTTGCTTTTACATCCATGTATGGAAGAACCCCGGCAGGCATCTGCCAAAAAAAAGCGTCAATTTTTGGAGGGCTTGTGAAAAGCCATTGCTTGTTGCTTTTACATCCATGTATGGAAGAACCCCGGCAGGCATCTGCCAAAAAAAGGGTCAATTTTTGGAGGGCTTGTGAAAAGCCATTGCTTGTTGCTCTTACATCCATCTATGGAAGAACCCCGGCAGGCATCTGCCAAAAAAAGCGTAAATTTTTGGAGGGCTTGTGAAAAGCCATTGCTTGTTGCTTTTACATCCATGTATGGAAGAACCCCGGCAGGCATCTGCCAAAAAAAAAGGGTCAATTTTTGGAGGGCTTGTGAAAAGTCATTGCTTGTTGCTTTTACATCCATGTATGGAAGAACCCCGGCAGGCATCTGCCAAAAAAAAGGGTCAATTTTTGGAGGGCTTGTGAAAAGCCATTAATTGTTGCTTTTACATCCATGTATGGAAGAACCCCGGCAGGCATCTGCCAAAAAAAGGGTCAATTTTTGGAGGGCTTGTGAAAAGCCATTGCTTGTTGCTTTTACATCCATCTATGGAAGAACCCCGGCAGGTATCTGCCAAAAAAAGGGTCAATTTTTGGAGGGCTTGTGAAAAGTCATTGCTTGTTGCTTTTACATTCATCTATGGAAGAACCCCGGCAGGCATCTGCCAAAAAAAGCGTCAATTTTTGGAGTGCTTGTGAAAAGCCATTGCTTGTTGCTTTTACATCCATGTATGGAAGAACTCCGGCAGGCATCTGCCAAAAAAAAGGGTAAATTTTTGGAGGGCTTGTGAAAAGCCATTGCTTGTTGCTTTTACATCCATGTATGGAAGAACCCCGGCAGGCATCTGCCAAAAAAAAGGGTCAATTTTTGGAGGGCTTGTGAAAAGCCATTGCTTGTTGCTTTTACATCCATGTATGGAAGAACCCCGGCAGGCATCTGCCAAAAAAAAGGGTCAATTTTTGGAGGGCTTGTGAAAAGTCATTTCTTGTTGCTTTTACATCCATGTATGGAAGAACCCCGGCAGGCATCTGCCAATAAAAAGAGTAAATTTTTGGAGGGCTTGTGAAAAGTCATTGCTTGTTGCTTTTACATCCATCTATGGAAGAACCCCGGCAGGCATCTGCCAAAAAAAAGGGTCAATTTTTGGAGGGCTTGTGAAAAGCCATTGCTTGTTGCTTTTACATCCATGTATGGAAGAACCCCGGCAGGCATCTGCCAAAAAAAAGGGTCAATTTTTGGAGGGCTTGTGAAAAGTCATTGCTTGTTACTTTTACATCCATGTATGGAAGAACCCCGGCAGGCATCTGCCAAAAAAAGCGTCAATTTTTGGAGGGCTTGTGAAAAGCCATTGCTTGTTGCTTTTACATCCATGTATGGAAGAACCCCGGCAGGCATCTGCCAAAAAAAGGGTCAATTTTTGGAGGGCTTGTGAAAAGCCATTAATTGTTGCTTTTACATCCATGTATGGAAGAACCCCGGCAGGCATCTGCCAAAAAAAGGGTCAATTTTTGGAGGGCTTGTAAAAAGCCATTGCTTGTTGCTTTTACATCCATGTATGGAAGAACCCCGGCAGGCATCTGCCAAAAAAAGCGTCAATTTTTGGAGTGCTTGTGAAAAGCCATTGCTTGTTGCTTTTACATCCATGTATGGAAGAACCCCGGCAGGCATCTGCCAAAAAAAAGGGTAAATTTTTGGAGGGCTTGTGAAAAGTAATTGCATGTTGCTTTTACATCCATCTATGGAAGAACCCCGGCAGGCATCTGCCAAAAAAAAGGGTCAATTTTTGGAGGGCTTGTGAAAAGCCATTGCTTGTTGCTTTTACATCCATGTATGGAAGAACCCCGGCAGGCATCTGCCAAAAAAAAGGGTCAATTTTTGGAGGGCTTGTGAAAAGTCATTGCTTGTTGCTTTTACATCCATGTATGGAAGAACCCCGGCAGGCATCTGCCAATAAAAAGAGTAAATTTTTGGAGGGCTTGTGAAAAGTCATTGCTTGTTGCTTTTACATCCATCTATGGAAGAACCCCGGCAGGCATCTGCCAAAAAAAAGGGTCAATTTTTGGAGGGCTTGTGAAAAGCCATTGCTTGTTGCTTTTACATCCATGTATGGAAGAACCCCGGCAGGCATCTGCCAAAAAAAAGGGTCAATTTTTGGAGGGCTTGTGAAAAGTCATTGCTTGTTGCTTTTACATCCATGTATGGAAGAACCCCGGCAGGCATCTGCCAAAAAAAGCGTCAATTTTTGGAGGGCTTGTGAAAAGCCATTGCTTGTTGCTTTTACATCCATGTATGGAAGAACCCCGGCAGGTATCTGCCAAGAAAAGGGTCAATTTTTGGAGGGCTTGTGAAAAGCCATTGCTTGCTGCTTTTACATCCATGTATGGAAGAACCCCGGCAGGCATCTGCCAAAAAAAAGGGTCAATTTTTGGAGGGCTTGTGAAAAGCCATTGCTTGTTGCTTTTACATCCATGTATGGAAGAACCCCGGCAGGCATCTGCCAAAAAAAGCGTCAATTTTTGGAGTGCTTGTGAAAAGCCATTGCTTGTTGCTTTTACATCCATGTATGGAAGAACCCCGGCAGGCATCTGCCAAAAAAAGCGTCAATTTTTGGAGGGCTTGTGAAAAGCCATTGCTTGTTGCTTTTACATCCATGTATGGAAGAACCCCGGCAGGCATCTGCCCAAAAAAAGGGTCAATTTTTGGAGGGCTTGTGAAAAGTCATTGCTTGTTGCTTCTACATCCATCTATGGAAGAATCCCGGCAGGCATCTGCCAAAAAAAGCGTCAATTTTTGGAGGGCTTGTGAAAAGTCATTGCTTGTTGCTTTTACATCCATGTATGGAAGAACCCCGGCAGGCATCTGCCAATAAAAAGGGTCAATTTTTGGAGGGCTTGTGAAAAGCCATTGCTTGTTGCTTTTACATCCATGTATGGAAGAACCCCGGCAGGCATCTGCCAATAAAAAGGGTCAATTTTTGGAGGGCTTGTGAAAAGCCATTGCTTGTTGCTTTTACATCCATGTATGGAAGAACCCCGGCAGGCATCTGCCAAAAAAAAGGGTCAATTTTTGGAGGGCTTGTGAAAAGCCATTGCTTGTTGCTTTTACATCCATGTATGGAAGAACCCCGGCAGGCATCTGCCAAAAAAAAGGGTCAATTTTTGGAGGGCTTGTGAAAAGTCATTTCTTGTTGCTTTTACATCCATGTATGGAAGAACCCCGGCAGGCATCTGCCAATAAAAAGAGTAAATTTTTGGAGGGCTTGTGAAAAGTCATTGCTTGTTGCTTTTACATCCATGTATGGAAGAACCCCGGCAGGCATCTGCCAATAAAAAGAGTAAATTTTTGGAGGGCTTGTGAAAAGTCATTGCTTGTTGCTTTTACATCCATCTATGGAAGAACCCCGGCAGGCATCTGCCAAAAAAAAGGGTCAATTTTTGGAGGGCTTGTGAAAAGCCATTGCTTGTTGCTTTTACATCCATGTATGGAAGAACCCCGGCAGGCATCTGCCAAAAAAAAGGGTCAATTTTTGGAGGGCTTGTGAAAAGTCATTGCTTGTTGCTTTTACATCCATGTATGGAAGAACCCCGGCAGGCATCTGCCAAAAAAAGCGTCAATTTTTGGAGGGCTTGTGAAAAGCCATTGCTTGTTGCTTTTACATCCATGTATGGAAGAACCCCGGCAGGCATCTGCCAAAAAAAGGGTCAATTTTTGGAGGGCTTGTGAAAAGCCATTAATTGTTGCTTTTACATCCATGTATGGAAGAACCCCGGCAGGCATCTGCCAAAAAAAGGGTCAATTTTTGGAGGGCTTGTAAAAAGCCATTGCTTGTTGCTTTTACATCCATGTATGGAAGAACCCCGGCAGGCATCTGCCAAAAAAAGCGTCAATTTTTGGAGTGCTTGTGAAAAGCCATTGCTTGTTGCTTTTACATCCATGTATGGAAGAACCCCGGCAGGCATCTGCCAAAAAAAAGGGTACATTTTTGGAGGGCTTGTGAAAAGTCATTGCATGTTGCTTTTACATCCATCTATGGAAGAACCCCGGCAGGCATCTGCCAAAAAAAAGGGTCAATTTTTGGAGGGCTTGTGAAAAGCCATTGCTTGTTGCTTTTACATCCATGTATGGAAGAACCCCGGCAGGCATCTGCCAAAAAAAAGGGTCAATTTTTGGAGGGCTTGTGAAAAGTAATTTCTTGTTGCTTTTACATCCATGTATGGAAGAACCCCGGCAGGCATCTGCCAATAAAAAGAGTAAATTTTTGGAGGGCTTGTGAAAAGTCATTGCTTGTTGCTTTTACATCCATGTATGGAAGAACCCCGGCAGGCATCTGCCAATAAAAAGAGTAAATTTTTGGAGGGCTTGTGAAAAGTCATTGCTTGTTGCTTTTACATCCATCTATGGAAGAACCCCGGCAGGCATCTGCCAAAAAAAAGGGTCAATTTTTGGAGGGCTTGTGAAAAGCCATTGCTTGTTGCTTTTACATCCATGTATGGAAGAACCCCGGCAGGCATCTGCCAAAAAAAAGGGTCAATTTTTGGAGGGCTTGTGAAAAGTCATTGCTTGTTGCTTTTACATCCATGTATGGAAGAACCCCGGCAGGCATCTGCCAAAAAAAGCGTAAATTTTTGGAGGACTTGTGAAAAGCCATTGCTTGTTGCTTTTACATCCATGTATGGAAGAACCCCGGCAGGTATCTGCCAAAAAAAGGGTCAATTTTTGGAGGGCTTGTGAAAAGCCATTGCTTGCTGCTTTTACATCCATGTATGGAAGAACCCCGGCAGGCATCTGCCAAAAAAAAGGGTCAATTTTTGGAGGGCTTGTGAAAAGCCATTGCTTGTTGCTTTTACATCCATGTATGGAAGAACCCCGGCAGGCATCTGCCAAAAAAAGCGTCAATTTTTGGAGTGCTTGTGAAAAGCCATTGCTTGTTGCTTTTACATCCATGTATGGAAGAACCCCGGCAGGCATCTGCCAAAAAAAGCGTCAATTTTTGGAGGGCTTGTGAAAAGCCATTGCTTGTTGCTTTTACATCCATGTATGGAAGAACCCCGGCAGGCATCTGCCCAAAAAAAGGGTCAATTTTTGGAGGGCTTGTGAAAAGTCATTGCTTGTTGCTTCTACATCCATCTATGGAAGAATCCCGGCAGGCATCTGCCAAAAAAAGCGTCAATTTTTGGAGGGCTTGTGAAAAGTCATTGCTTGTTGCTTTTACATCCATGTATGGAAGAACCCCGGCAGGCATCTGCCAATAAAAAGGGTCAATTTTTGGAGGGCTTGTGAAAAGCCATTGCTTGTTGCTTTTACATCCATGTATGGAAGAACCCCGGCAGGCATCTGCCAATAAAAAGGGTCAATTTTTGGAGGGCTTGTGAAAAGCCATTGCTTGTTGCTTTTACATCCATGTATGGAAGAACCCCGGCAGGCATCTGCCAATAAAAAGGGTACATTTTTGGAGGGCTTGTGAAAAGCCATTGCTTGTTGCTTTTACATCCATGTATGGAAGAACCCCGGCAGGCATCTGCCAAAAAAAGCGTCAATTTTTGGAGGGCTTGTGAAAAGCCATTGCTTGTTGCTTTTACATCCATGTATGGAAGAACCCCGGCAGGCATCTGCCAAAAAAAAGGGTCAATTTTTGGAGGGCTTGTGAAAAGTCATTGCTTGTTGCTTTTACATCCATCTATGGAAGAACCCCGGCAGGCATCTGCCAAAAAAAGCGTCAGTTTTTGGAGGGCTTGTGAAAAGCCATTGCTTGTTGCTTTTACTTCCATGTATGGAAGAACCCCGGCAGGCATATGCCAATAAAAAGGGTCAATTTTTGGAGGGCTTGTGAAAAGTCATTGCTTGTTGCTTTTACATCCATGTATGGAAGAACCCCGGCAGGCATCTGCCAAAAAAAGCGTCAATTTTTGGAGGGCTTGTGAAAAGCCATTGCTTGTTGCTTTTACATCCATGTATGGAAGAACCCAGACAGGCATCTGCCAAAAAAAAGGGTCAATTTTTGGAGGGCTTGTGAAAAGTCATTGCTTGTTGCTTTTACATCCATCTATGGAAGAACCCCGGCAGGCATCTGCCAAAAAAAGCGTAAATTTTTGGAGGGCTTGTGAAAAGCCATTGCTTGTTGCTTTTACATCCATGTATGGAAGAACCCCGGCAGGCATCTGCCAATAAAAAGGGTAAATTTTTGGAGGGCTTGTGAAAAGCCATTGCTTGTTGCTTTTACATCCATGTATGGAAGAACCCCGGCAGGCATCTGCCAATAAAAAGGGTCAATTTTTGGAGGGCTTGTGAAAAGTCATTGCTTGTTGCTTTTACATCCATGTATGGAAGAACCCCGGCAGGCATCTGCCAAAAATAAGGGTCAATTTTTGGAGGGCTTGTGAAAAGTCATTGCTTGTTTCTTTTACATCCATGTATGGAAGAACCCCGGCAGGCATCTGCCAAAAAAAAGGGTAAATTTTTGGAGGGCTTGTGTTAAGTCATTGCTTGTTGCTTCTACATCCATCTATGGAAGAACCCCGGCAGGCATCTGCCAAAAAAAGCGTCAATTTTTGGAGGGCTTGTGAAAAGCCATTGCTTGTTGCTTTTACATCCATGTATGGAAGAACCCCGGCAGGCATCTGCCAAAAAAAAGGGTCAATTTTTGGAGGGCTTGTGAAAAGCCATTGCTTGTTGCTTTTACATCCATGTATGGAAGAACCCCGGCAGTCATCTGCCAAAAAAAAGGGTCAATTTTTGGAGGGCTTGTGAAAAGCCATTGCTTGTTGCTTTTACATCCATGTATGGAAGAACCCCGGCAGGCATCTGCCAAAAAAAAGGGTCAATTTTTGGAGGGCTTGTGAAAAGCCATTGCTTGTTGCTTTTACATCCATGTATGGAAGAACCCCGGCAGGCATCTGCCAAAAAAAAGGGTCAATTTTTGGAGGGCTTGTGAAAAGTCATTTCTTGTTGCTTTTACATCCATGTATGGAAGAACCCCGGCAGGCATCTGCCAATAAAAAGAGTAAATTTTTGGAGGGCTTGTGAAAAGTCATTGCTTGTTGCTTTTACATCCATGTATGGAAGAACCCCGGCAGGCATCTGCCAATAAAAAGAGTAAATTTTTGGAGGGCTTGTGAAAAGTCATTGCTTGTTGCTTTTACATCCATCTATGGAAGAACCCCGGCAGGCATCTGCCAAAAAAAGCGTCAATTTTTGGAGGGCTTGTGAAAAGCCATTGCTTGTTGCTTTTACATCCATGTATGGAAGAACCCCGGCAGGCATCTGCCAAAAAAAGGGTCAATTTTTGGAGGGCTTGTGAAAAGCCATTAATTGTTGCTTTTACATCCATGTATGGAAGAACCCCGGCAGGCATCTGCCAAAAAAAGGGTCAATTTTTGGAGGGCTTGTAAAAAGCCATTGCTTGTTGCTTTTACATCCATGTATGGAAGAACCCCGGCAGGCATCTGCCAAAAAAAGCGTCAATTTTTGGAGTGCTTGTGAAAAGCCATTGCTTGTTGCTTTTACATCCATGTATGGAAGAACCCCGGCAGGCATCTGCCAAAAAAAAGGGTACATTTTTGGAGGGCTTGTGAAAAGTCATTGCATGTTGCTTTTACATCCATCTATGGAAGAACCCCGGCAGGCATCTGCCAAAAAAAAGGGTCAATTTTTGGAGGGCTTGTGAAAAGCCATTGCTTGTTGCTTTTACATCCATGTATGGAAGAACCCCGGCAGGCATCTGCCAAAAAAAAGGGTCAATTTTTGGAGGGCTTGTGAAAAGTAATTTCTTGTTGCTTTTACATCCATGTATGGAAGAACCCCGGCAGGCATCTGCCAATAAAAAGAGTAAATTTTTGGAGGGCTTGTGAAAAGTCATTGCTTGTTGCTTTTACATCCATGTATGGAAGAACCCCGGCAGGCATCTGCCAATAAAAAGAGTAAATTTTTGGAGGGCTTGTGAAAAGTCATTGCTTGTTGCTTTTACATCCATCTATGGAAGAACCCCGGCAGGCATCTGCCAAAAAAAAGGGTCAATTTTTGGAGGGCTTGTGAAAAGCCATTGCTTGTTGCTTTTACATCCATGTATGGAAGAACCCCGGCAGGCATCTGCCAAAAAAAAGGGTCAATTTTTGGAGGGCTTGTGAAAAGTCATTGCTTGTTGCTTTTACATCCATGTATGGAAGAACCCCGGCAGGCATCTGCCAAAAAAAGCGTAAATTTTTGGAGGACTTGTGAAAAGCCATTGCTTGTTGCTTTTACATCCATGTATGGAAGAACCCCGGCAGGTATCTGCCAAAAAAAGGGTCAATTTTTGGAGGGCTTGTGAAAAGCCATTGCTTGCTGCTTTTACATCCATGTATGGAAGAACCCCGGCAGGCATCTGCCAAAAAAAAGGGTCAATTTTTGGAGGGCTTGTGAAAAGCCATTGCTTGTTGCTTTTACATCCATGTATGGAAGAACCCCGGCAGGCATCTGCCAAAAAAAGCGTCAATTTTTGGAGTGCTTGTGAAAAGCCATTGCTTGTTGCTTTTACATCCATGTATGGAAGAACCCCGGCAGGCATCTGCCAAAAAAAGCGTCAATTTTTGGAGGGCTTGTGAAAAGCCATTGCTTGTTGCTTTTACATCCATGTATGGAAGAACCCCGGCAGGCATCTGCCCAAAAAAAGGGTCAATTTTTGGAGGGCTTGTGAAAAGTCATTGCTTGTTGCTTCTACATCCATCTATGGAAGAATCCCGGCAGGCATCTGCCAAAAAAAGCGTCAATTTTTGGAGGGCTTGTGAAAAGTCATTGCTTGTTGCTTTTACATCCATGTATGGAAGAACCCCGGCAGGCATCTGCCAATAAAAAGGGTCAATTTTTGGAGGGCTTGTGAAAAGCCATTGCTTGTTGCTTTTACATCCATGTATGGAAGAACCCCGGCAGGCATCTGCCAATAAAAAGGGTACATTTTTGGAGGGCTTGTGAAAAGCCATTGCTTGTTGCTTTTACATCCATGTATGGAAGAACCCCGGCAGGCATCTGCCAAAAAAAGCGTCAATTTTTGGAGGGCTTGTGAAAAGCCATTGCTTGTTGCTTTTACATCCATGTATGGAAGAACCCCGGCAGGCATCTGCCAAAAAAAAGGGTCAATTTTTGGAGGGCTTGTGAAAAGTCATTGCTTGTTGCTTTTACATCCATCTATGGAAGAACCCCGGCAGGCATCTGCCAAAAAAAGCGTCAGTTTTTGGAGGGCTTGTGAAAAGCCATTGCTTGTTGCTTTTACTTCCATGTATGGAAGAACCCCGGCAGGCATATGCCAATAAAAAGGGTCAATTTTTGGAGGGCTTGTGAAAAGTCATTGCTTGTTGCTTTTACATCCATGTATGGAAGAACCCCGGCAGGCATCTGCCAAAAAAAGCGTCAATTTTTGGAGGGCTTGTGAAAAGCCATTGCTTGTTGCTTTTACATCCATGTATGGAAGAACCCAGACAGGCATCTGCCAAAAAAAAGGGTCAATTTTTGGAGGGCTTGTGAAAAGTCATTGCTTGTTGCTTTTACATCCATCTATGGAAGAACCCCGGCAGGCATCTGCCAAAAAAAGCGTAAATTTTTGGAGGGCTTGTGAAAAGCCATTGCTTGTTGCTTTTACATCCATGTATGGAAGAACCCCGGCAGGCATCTGCCAATAAAAAGGGTAAATTTTTGGAGGGCTTGTGAAAAGCCATTGCTTGTTGCTTTTACATCCATGTATGGAAGAACCCCGGCAGGCATCTGCCAATAAAAAGGGTCAATTTTTGGAGGGCTTGTGAAAAGTCATTGCTTGTTGCTTTTACATCCATGTATGGAAGAACCCCGGCAGGCATCTGCCAAAAATAAGGGTCAATTTTTGGAGGGCTTGTGAAAAGTCATTGCTTGTTTCTTTTACATCCATGTATGGAAGAACCCCGGCAGGCATCTGCCAAAAAAAAGGGTAAATTTTTGGAGGGCTTGTGTTAAGTCATTGCTTGTTGCTTCTACATCCATCTATGGAAGAACCCCGGCAGGCATCTGCCAAAAAAAGCGTCAATTTTTGGAGGGCTTGTGAAAAGCCATTGCTTGTTGCTTTTACATCCATGTATGGAAGAACCCCGGCAGGCATCTGCCAAAAAAAAGGGTCAATTTTTGGAGGGCTTGTGAAAAGCCATTGCTTGTTGCTTTTACATCCATGTATGGAAGAACCCCGGCAGTCATCTGCCAAAAAAAAGGGTCAATTTTTGGAGGGCTTGTGAAAAGCCATTGCTTGTTGCTTTTACATCCATGTATGGAAGAACCCCGGCAGGCATCTGCCAATAAAAAAGGTCAATTTTTGGAGGGCTTGTGAAAAGCCATTGCTTGTTGCTTTTACATCCATGTATGGAAGAACCCCGGCAGGCATCTGCCAATAAAAAGGGTCAATTTTTGGAGGGCTTGTGAAAAGCCATTGCTTGTTGCTTTTACATCCATGTATGGAAGAACCCCGGCAGGCATCTGCCAATAAAAAGGGTCAATTTTTGGAGGGCTTGTGAAAAGCCATTGCTTGTTGCTTTTACATCCATGTATGGAAGAACCCCGGCAGGCATCTGCCAAAAATAAGGGTCAATTTTTGGAGGGCTTGTGAAAAGTCATTGCTTGTTGCTTTTACATCCATGTATGGAAGAACCCCGGCAGGCATCTGCCAAAAAAAAGGGTCAATTTTTGGAGGGCTTGTGAAAAGTCATTGCTTGTTGCTTTTACATCCATGTATGGAAGAACCCCGGCAGGCATCTGCCAAAAAAAAGCGTCAATTTTTGGAGGGCTTGTGAAAAGCCATTGCTTGTTGCTTTTACATCCATGTATGGACGAACCCCGGCAGGCATCTGCCAAAAAAAAGGGTCAATTTTTGGAGGGCTTGTGAAAAGTCATTGCTTGTTGCTTTTACATCCATCTATGGAAGAACCCCGGCAGGCATCTGCCAAAAAAAGCGTCAATTTTTGGAGGGCTTGTGAAAAGCCATTGCTTGTTGCTTTTACATCCATGAATGGAAGAACCCCGGCAGGCATCTGCCCAAAAAAAGGGTCAATTTTTGGAGGGCTTGTGAAAAGTCATTGCTTGTTGCTTTTACATCCATGTATGGAAGAACCCCGGCAGGCATCTGCCAAAAAAAGCGTACATTTTTGGAGGGCTTGTGAAAAGCCATTGCTTGTTGCTTTTACATCCATGTATGGAAGAACCCCGGCAGGCATCTGCCAAAAAAAAGGGTCAATTTTTGGAGGGCTTGTGAAAAGTCATTGCTTGTTGCTTCTACATCCATCTATGGAAGAACCCCGGCAGGCATCTGCCAAAAAAGCGTCAATTTTTGGAGGGCTTGTGAAAAGCCATTGATTGTTGCTTTTACATCCATGTATGGAAGAACCCCGGCAGGCATCTGCCAAAAAAAGCGTCAATTTTTGGAGGGCTTGTGAAAAGCCATTGCTTGTTGCTTTTACATCCATGTATGGAAGAACCCCGGCAGGCATCTGCCAAAAAAAAGGGTCAATTTTTGGAGGGCTTGTGAAAAGTCATTGCTTGTTGCTTTTACATCCATGTATGGAAGAACCCCGGCAGGCATCTGCCAAAAAAAAGGGTAAATTTTTGGAGGGCTTGTGAAAAGTCATTGCTTGTTGCTTTTACATCCATGTATGGAAGAACCCCGGCAGGCATCTGCCAAAAAAAGCGTCAATTTTTGGAGGGCTTGTGAAAAGCCATTGCTTGTTGCTTTTACATCCATGTATGGAAGAACCCCGGCAGGCATCTGCCAAAAAAAAGGGTCAATTTTTGGAGGGCTTGTGAAAAGTCATTGCTTGTTGCTTTTACATCCATCTATGGAAGAACCCCGGCAGGCATCTGCCAAAAAAAGCGTCAATTTTTGGAGGGCTTGTGAAAAGCCATTGCTTGTTGCTTTTACATCCATGAATGGAAGAACCCCGGCAGGCATCTGCCCAAAAAAAGGGTCAATTTTTGGAGGGCTTGTCAAAAGCCATTGCTTGTTGCTTTTACATCCATGTATGGAAGAACCCCGGCAGGCATCTGCCAATAAAAAGGGTCAATTTTTGGAGGGCTTGTGAAAAGTCATTGCTTGTTGCTTTTACATCCATGTATGGAAGAACCCCGGCAGGCATCTGCCAAAAAAAGCGTCAATTTTTGGAGGGCTTGTGAAAAGCCATTGCTTGTTGCTTTTACATCCATGTATGGAAGAACCCCGGCAGGCATCTGCCAAAAAAAAGTGTCAATTTTTGGAGGGCTTGTGAAAAGTCATTGCTTGTTGCTTTTACATCCATGTATGGAAGAACCCCGGCAGGCATCTGCCAAAAAAAAGGGTCAATTTTTGGAGGGCTTGTGAAAAGCCATTGCTTGTTGCTTTTACATCCATGTATGGAAGAACCCCGGCAGGCATCTGCCAAAAAAAAGGGTCAATTTTTGGAGGGCTTGTGAAAAGCCATTGCTTGTTGCTTTTACATCCATGTATGGAAGAACCCCGGCAGGCATCTGCCAAAAAAAAGGGTCAATTTTTGGAGGGCTTGTGAAAAGTCATTGCTTGTTGCTTTTACATCCATCTATGGAAGAACCCCGGCAGGTATCTGCCAAAAAAAGGGTCAATTTTTGGAGGGCTTGTGAAAAGCCATTGCTTGTTGCTTTTACATCCATCTATGGAAGAACCCCGGCAGGTATCTGCCAAAAAAAGGGTCAATTTTTGGAGGGCTTGTGAAAAGCCATTGCTTGTTGCTTTTACATCCATCTATGGAAGAACCCCGGCAGGCATCTGCCAATAAAAAGGGTCAATTTTTGTAGGGCTTGTGAAAAGCCATTGCTTGTTGCTTTTACATCCATGTATGGAAGAACCCCGGCAGGCATCTGCCAAAAAAAGCGTAAATTTTTGGAGGGCTTGTGAAAAGTCATTGCTTGTTGCTTTTACATCCATGTATGGAAGAACCCCGGCAGGCATCTGCCAAAAAAAGCGTAAATTTTTGGAGGGCTTGTGAAAAGCCATTGCTTGTTGCTTTTACATCCATCTATGGAAGAACCCCGGCAGGCATCTGCCAATAAAAAGGGTCAATTTTTGGAGGGCTTGTGAAAAGCCATTGCTTGTTGCTTTTATGTCCATGTATGGAAGAACCCCGGCAGGCATCTGACAAAAAAAAAGGGTCAATTTTTGGAGGGCTTGTGAAAAGTCATTGCTTGTTGCTTTTACATCCATGTATGGAAGAACCCCGGCAGGCATCTGCCAAAAAAAAGGGTAAATTTTTGGAGGGCTTGTGAAAAGCCATGGCTTGTTGCTTTTACATCCATGTATGGAAGAACCCCGGCAGGCATCTGCCAATAAAAAGGGTCAATTTTTGGAGGGCTTGTCAAAAGCCATTGCTTGTTGCTTTTACATCCATGTATGGAAGAACCCCGGCAGGTATCTGCCAAAAAAAGGGTCAATTTTTGGAGGGCTTGTGAAAAGCCATTGCTTGTTGCTTTTACATCCATCTATGGAAGAACCCCGGCAGGCATCTGCCAATAAAAAGGGTCAATTTTTGGAGGGCTTGTGAAAAGCCATTGCTTGTTGCTTTTATATCCATGTATGGAAGAACCCCGGCAGGCATCTGCCAAAAAAAAGTGTCAATTTTGGAGGGCTTGTGAAAAGTCATTGCTTGTTGCTTTTACATCCATCTATGGAAGAACCCCGGCAGGCATCTGCCAATAAAAAGGGTCAATTTTTGTAGGGCTTGTGAAAAGCCATTGCTTGTTGCTTTTACATCCATGTATGGAAGAACCCCGGCAGGCATCTGCCAAAAAAAGCGTAAATTTTTGGAGGGCTTGTGAAAAGTCATTGCTTGTTGCTTTTACATCCATGTATGGAAGAACCCCGGCAGGCATCTGCCAAAAAAAGCGTAAATTTTTGGAGGGCTTGTGAAAAGCCATTGCTTGTTGCTTTTACATCCATCTATGGAAGAACCCCGGCAGGTATCTGCCAAAAAAAGGGTCAATTTTTGGAGGGCTTGTGAAAAGCCATTGCTTGTTGCTTTTACATCCATCTATGGAAGAACCCCGGCAGGCATCTGCCAATAAAAAGGGTCAATTTTTGGAGGGCTTGTGAAAAGCCATTGCTTGTTGCTTTTATGTCCATGTATGGAAGAACCCCGGCAGGCATCTGCCAAAAAAAAAGGGTCAATTTTTGGAGGGCTTGTGAAAAGTCATTGCTTGTTGCTTTTACATCCATGTATGGAAGAACCCCGGCAGGCATCTGCCAAAAAAAAGGGTAAATTTTTGGAGGGCTTGTGAAAAGCCATGGCTTGTTGCTTTTACATCCATGTATGGAAGAACCCCGGCAGGCATCTGCCAATAAAAAGGGTCAATTTTTGGAGGGCTTGTCAAAAGCCATTGCTTGTTGCTTTTACATCCATGTATGGAAGAACCCCGGCAGGTATCTGCCAAAAAAAGGGTCAATTTTTGGAGGGCTTGTGAAAAGCCATTGCTTGTTGCTTTTACATCCATCTATGGAAGAACCCCGGCAGGCATCTGCCAATAAAAAGGGTCAATTTTTGGAGGGCTTGTGAAAAGCCATTGCTTGTTGCTTTTACATCCATGTATGGAAGAACCCCGGCAGGCATCTGCCAAAAAAAAGGGTCAATTTTTGGAGGGCTTGTGAAAAGTCATTGCTTGTTGCTTTTACATCCATCTATGGAAGAACCCCGGCAGGTATCTGCCAAAAAAAGGGTCAATTTTTGGAGGGCTTGTGAAAAGCCATTGCTTGTTGCTTTTACATCCATCTATGGAAGAACCCCGGCAGGTATCTGCCAAAAAAAGGGTCAATTTTTGGAGGGCTTGTGAAAAGCCATTGCTTGTTGCTTTTACATCCATCTATGGAAGAACCCCGGCAGGCATCTGCCAATAAAAAGGGTCAATTTTTGTAGGGCTTGTGAAAAGCCATTGCTTGTTGCTTTTACATCCATGTATGGAAGAACCCCGGCAGGCATCTGCCAAAAAAAGCGTAAATTTTTGGAGGGCTTGTGAAAAGTCATTGCTTGTTGCTTTTACATCCATGTATGGAAGAACCCCGGCAGGCATCTGCCAAAAAAAGCGTAAATTTTTGGAGGGCTTGTGAAAAGCCATTGCTTGTTGCTTTTACATCCATCTATGGAAGAACCCCGGCAGGCATCTGCCAATAAAAAGGGTCAATTTTTGGAGGGCTTGTGAAAAGCCATTGCTTGTTGCTTTTATGTCCATGTATGGAAGAACCCCGGCAGGCATCTGACAAAAAAAAAAGGGTCAATTTTTGGAGGGCTTGTGAAAAGTCATTGCTTGTTGCTTTTACATCCATGTATGGAAGAACCCCGGCAGGCATCTGCCAAAAAAAAGGGTACATTTTTGGAGGGCTTGTGAAAAGCCATGGCTTGTTGCTTTTACATCCATGTATGGAAGAACCCCGGCAGGCATCTGCCAATAAAAAGGGTCAATTTTTGGAGGGCTTGTCAAAAGCCATTGCTTGTTGCTTTTACATCCATGTATGGAAGAACCCCGGCAGGTATCTGCCAAAAAAAGGGTCAATTTTTGGAGGGCTTGTGAAAAGCCATTGCTTGTTGCTTTTACATCCATCTATGGAAGAACCCCGGCAGGCATCTGCCAATAAAAAGGGTCAATTTTTGGAGGGCTTGTGAAAAGCCATTGCTTGTTGCTTTTATATCCATGTATGGAAGAACCCCGGCAGGCATCTGCCAAAAAAAAGTGTCAATTTTTGGAGGGCTTGTGAAAAGTCATTGCTTGTTGCTTTTACATCCATCTATGGAAGAACCCCGGCAGGCATCTGCCAAAAAAAAGGGTCAATTTTTGGAGGGCTTGTGAAAAGCCATTGCTTGTTGCTTTTACATCCATGTATGGAAGAACCCCGGCAGGCATCTGCCAAAAAAAAGGGTCAATTTTTGGAGGGCTTGTGAAAAGCCATTGCTTGTTGCTTTTACATCCATGTATGGAAGAACCCCGGCAGGCATCTGCCAAAAAAAAGGGTCAATTTTTGGAGGGCTTGTGAAAAGTCATTGCTTGTTGCTTTTACATCCATCTATGGAAGAACCCCGGCAGGTATCTGCCAAAAAAAGGGTCAATTTTTGGAGGGCTTGTGAAAAGCCATTGCTTGTTGCTTTTACATCCATCTATGGAAGAACCCCGGCAGGTATCTGCCAAAAAAAGGGTCAATTTTTGGAGGGCTTGTGAAAAGCCATTGCTTGTTGCTTTTACATCCATCTATGGAAGAACCCCGGCAGGCATCTGCCAATAAAAAGGGTCAATTTTTTGTAGGGCTTGTGAAAAGCCATTGCTTGTTGCTTTTACATCCATGTATGGAAGAACCCCGGCAGGCATCTGCCAAAAAAAGCGTAAATTTTTGGAGGGCTTGTGAAAAGTCATTGCTTGTTGCTTTTACATCCATGTATGGAAGAACCCCGGCAGGCATCTGCCAAAAAAAGCGTAAATTTTTGGAGGGCTTGTGAAAAGCCATTGCTTGTTGCTTTTACATCCATCTATGGAAGAACCCCGGCAGGTATCTGCCAAAAAAAGGGTCAATTTTTGGAGGGCTTGTGAAAAGCCATTGCTTGTTGCTTTTACATCCATCTATGGAAGAACCCCGGCAGGCATCTGCCAATAAAAAGGGTCAATTTTTGGAGGGCTTGTGAAAAGCCATTGCTTGTTGCTTTTATGTCCATGTATGGAAGAACCCCGGCAGGCATCTGCCAAAAAAAAAGGGTCAATTTTTGGAGGGCTTGTGAAAAGTCATTGCTTGTTGCTTTTACATCCATGTATGGAAGAACCCCGGCAGGCATCTGCCAAAAAAAAGGGTAAATTTTTGGAGGGCTTGTGAAAAGCCATGGCTTGTTGCTTTTACATCCATGTATGGAAGAACCCCGGCAGGCATCTGCCAATAAAAAGGGTCAATTTTTGGAGGGCTTGTCAAAAGCCATTGCTTGTTGCTTTTACATCCATGTATGGAAGAACCCCGGCAGGTATCTGCCAAAAAAAGGGTCAATTTTTGGAGGGCTTGTGAAAAGCCATTGCTTGTTGCTTTTACATCCATCTATGGAAGAACCCCGGCAGGCATCTGCCAATAAAAAGGGTCAATTTTTGGAGGGCTTGTGAAAAGCCATTGCTTGTTGCTTTTATATCCATGTATGGAAGAACCCCGGCAGGCATCTGCCAAAAAAAAGGGTCAATTTTTGGAGGGCTTGTGAAAAGTCATTGCTTGTTGCTTTTACATCCATCTATGGAAGAACCCCGGCAGGCATCTGCCAATAAAAAGGGTCAATTTTTGGAGGGCTTGTGAAAAGCCATTGCTTGTTGCTTTTACATCCATGTATGGAAGAACCCCGGTAGGCATCTGCCAAAAAAAAGGGTCAATTTTTGGAGGGCTTGTGAAAAGTCATTGCTTATTGCTTTTACATCCATGTATGGAAGAACCCCGGCAGGCATCTGCCAAAAAAAAGGTCAATTTTTGGAGGGCTTGTGAAAAGCCATTGCTTGTTGCTTTTACATCCATGTATGGAAGAACCCCGGCAGGCATCTGCCAAAAAAAAGGGTCAATTTTTGGAGGGCTTGTGAAAAGCCATTGCTTGTTGCTTTTACATCCATGTATGGAAGAACCCCGGCAGGCATCTGCCAAAAAAAAGGGTCAATTTTTGGAGGGCTTGTGAAAAGCCATTGCTTGTTGCTTTTACATCCATGTATGGAAGAACCCCGGCAGGCATCTGCCAAAAAAAAGGGTCAATTTTTGGAGGGCTTGTCAAAAGCCATTGCTTGTTGCTTTTACATCCATGTATGGAAGAACCCCGGCAGGCATCTGCCAATAAAAAGGGTCAATTTTTGGAGGGCTTGTGAAAAGTCATTGCTTGTTGCTTTTACATCCATGTATGGAAGAACCCCGGCAGGCATCTGCCAAAAAAAGCGTCAATTTTTGGAGGGCTTGTGAAAAGCCATTGCTTGTTGCTTTTACATCCATGTATGGAAGAACCCCGGCAGGCATCTGCCAAAAAAAAGTGTCAATTTTTGGAGGGCTTGTGAAAAGTCATTGCTTGTTGCTTTTACATCCATGTATGGAAGAACCCCGGCAGGTATCTGCCAAAAAAAGGGTCAATTTTTGGAGGGCTTGTGAAAAGCCATTGCTTGTTGCTTTTACATCCATCTATGGAAGAACCCCGGCAGGTATCTGCCAAAAAAAGGGTAAATTTTTGGAGGGCTTGTGAAAAGCCATTGCTTGTTGCTTTTACATCCATCTATGGAAGAACCCCGGCAGGCATCTGCCAATAAAAAGGGTCAATTTTTGTAGGGCTTGTGAAAAGCCATTGCTTGTTGCTTTTACATCCATGTATGGAAGAACCCCGGCAGGCATCTGCCAAAAAAAGCGTAAATTTTTGGAGGGCTTGTGAAAAGTCATTGCTTGTTGCTTTTACATCCATGTATGGAAGAACCCCGGCAGGCATCTGCCAAAAAAAGCGTAAATTTTTGGAGGGCTTGTGAAAAGCCATTGCTTGTTGCTTTTACATCCATCTATGGAAGAACCCCGGCAGGCATCTGCCAATAAAAAGGGTCAATTTTTGGAGGGCTTGTGAAAAGCCATTGCTTGTTGCTTTTATGTCCATGTATGGAAGAACCCCGGCAGGCATCTGACAAAAAAAAAGGGTCAATTTTTGGAGGGCTTGTGAAAAGTCATTGCTTGTTGCTTTTACATCCATGTATGGAAGAACCCCGGCAGGCATCTGCCAAAAAAAAGGGTAAATTTTTGGAGGGCTTGTGAAAAGCCATGGCTTGTTGCTTTTACATCCATGTATGGAAGAACCCCGGCAGGCATCTGCCAATAAAAAGGGTCAATTTTTGGAGGGCTTGTCAAAAGCCATTGCTTGTTGCTTTTACATCCATGTATGGAAGAACCCCGGCAGGTATCTGCCAAAAAAAGGGTCAATTTTTGGAGGGCTTGTGAAAAGCCATTGCTTGTTGCTTTTACATCCATCTATGGAAGAACCCCGGCAGGCATCTGCCAATAAAAAGGGTAAATTTTTGGAGGGCTTGTGAAAAGCCATTGCTTGTTGCTTTTATATCCATGTATGGAAGAACCCCGGCAGGCATCTGCCAAAAAAAAGTGTCAATTTTTGGAGGGCTTGTGAAAAGTCATTGCTTGTTGCTTTTACATCCATCTATGGAAGAACCCCGGCAGGCATCTGCCAAAAAAAAGGGTCAATTTTTGGAGGGCTTGTGAAAAGCCATTGCTTGTTGCTTTTACATCCATGTATGGAAGAACCCCGGCAGGCATCTGCCAAAAAAAAGGGTCAATTTTTGGAGGGCTTGTGAAAAGCCATTGCTTGTTGCTTTTACATCCATGTATGGAAGAACCCCGGCAGGCATCTGCCAAAAAAAAGGGTCAATTTTTGGAGGGCTTGTGAAAAGTCATTGCTTGTTGCTTTTACATCCATCTATGGAGGAACCCCGGCAGGTATCTGCCAAAAAAAGGGTCAATTTTTGGAGGGCTTGTGAAAAGCCATTGCTTGTTGCTTTTACATCCATCTATGGAAGAACCCCGGCAGGTATCTGCCAAAAAAGGGTCAATTTTTGGAGGGCTTGTGAAAAGCCATTGCTTGTTGCTTTTACATCCATCTATGGAAGAACCCCGGCAGGCATCTGCCAATAAAAAGGGTCAATTTTTGTAGGGCTTGTGAAAAGCCATTGCTTGTTGCTTTTACATCCATGTATGGAAGAACCCCGGCAGGCATCTGCCAAAAAAAGCGTAAATTTTTGGAGGGCTTGTGAAAAGTCATTGCTTGTTGCTTTTACATCCATGTATGGAAGAACCCCGGCAGGCATCTGCCAAAAAAAGCGTAAATTTTTGGAGGGCTTGTGAAAAGCCATTGCTTGTTGCTTTTACATCCATCTATGGAAGAACCCCGGCAGGTATCTGCCAAAAAAAGGGTCAATTTTTGAAAGGCTTGTGAAAAGCCATTGCTTGTTGCTTTTACATCCATCTATGGAAGAACCCCGGCAGGCATCTGCCAATAAAAAGGGTCAATTTTTGGAGGGCTTGTGAAAAGCCATTGCTTGTTGCTTTTATGTCCATGTATGGAAGAACCCCGGCAGGCATCTGCCAAAAAAAAAGGGTCAATTTTTGGAGGGCTTGTGAAAAGTCATTGCTTGTTGCTTTTACATCCATGTATGGAAGAACCCCGGCAGGCATCTGCCAAAAAAAAGGGTAAATTTTTGGAGGGCTTGTGAAAAGCCATGGCTTGTTGCTTTTACATCCATGTATGGAAGAACCCCGGCAGGCATCTGCCAATAAAAAGGGTCAATTTTTGGAGGGCTTGTCAAAAGCCATTGCTTGTTGCTTTTACATCCATGTATGGAAGAACCCCGGCAGGTATCTGCCAAAAAAAGGGTCAATTTTTGGAGGGCTTGTGAAAAGCCATTGCTTGTTGCTTTTACATCCATCTATGGAAGAACCCCGGCAGGCATCTGCCAATAAAAAGGGTCAATTTTTGGAGGGCTTGTGAAAAGCCATTGCTTGTTGCTTTTATATCCATGTATGGAAGAACCCCGGCAGGCATCTGCCAAAAAAAAGGGTCAATTTTTGGAGGGCTTGTGAAAAGTCATTGCTTGTTGCTTTTACATCCATCTATGGAAGAACCCCGGCAGGCATCTGCCAATAAAAAGGGTAAATTTTTGGAGGGCTTGTGAAAAGTCATTGCTTGTTGCTTTTACATCCATGTATGGAAGAACCCCGGCAGGCATCTGCCAAAAAAAGCGTAAATTTTTGGAGGGCTTGTGAAAAGCCAATGCTTGTTGCTTTTACATCCATCTATGGAAGAACCCCGGCAGGCATCTGCCAATAAAAAGGGTCAATTTTTGGAGGGCTTGTGAAAAGCCATTGCTTGTTGCTTTTATGTCCATGTATGGAAGAACCCCGGCAGGCATCTGACAAAAAAAAAGGGTCAATTTTTGGAGGGCTTGTGAAAAGTCATTGCTTGTTGCTTTTACATCCATGTATGGAAGAACCCCGGCAGGCATCTGCCAAAAAAAAGGGTAAATTTTTGGAGGGCTTGTGAAAAGCCATGGCTTGTTGCTTTTACATCCATGTATGGAAGAACCCCGGCAGGCATCTGCCAATAAAAAGGGTCAATTTTTGGAGGGCTTGTCAAAAGCCATTGCTTGTTGCTTTTACATCCATGTATGGAAGAACCCCGGCAGGTATCTGCCAAAAAAAGGGTCAATTTTTGGAGGGCTTGTGAAAAGCCATTGCTTGTTGCTTTTACATCCATCTATGGAAGAACCCCGGCAGGCATCTGCCAATAAAAAGGGTCAATTTTTGGAGGGCTTGTGAAAAGCCATTGCTTGTTGCTTTTATATCCATGTATGGAAGAACCCCGGCAGGCATCTGCCAAAAAAAAGTGTCAATTTTTGGAGGGCTTGTGAAAAGTCATTGCTTGTTGCTTTTACATCCATCTATGGAAGAACCCCGGCAGGCATCTGCCAAAAAAAAGGGTCAATTTTTGGAGGGCTTGTGAAAAGCCATTGCTTGTTGCTTTTACATCCATGTATGGAAGAACCCCGGCAGGCATCTGCCAAAAAAAAGGGTCAATTTTTGGAGGGCTTGTGAAAAGCCATTGCTTGTTGCTTTTACATCCATGTATGGAAGAACCCCGGCAGGCATCTGCCAAAAAAAAGGGTCAATTTTTGGAGGGCTTGTGAAAAGTCATTGCTTGTTGCTTTTACATCCATCTATGGAAGAACCCCGGCAGGTATCTGCCAAAAAAAGGGTCAATTTTTGGAGGGCTTGTGAAAAGCCATTGCTTGTTGCTTTTACATCCATCTATGGAAGAACCCCGGCAGGTATCTGCCAAAAAAAGGGTCAATTTTTGGAGGGCTTGTGAAAAGCCATTGCTTGTTGCTTTTACATCCATCTATGGAAGAACCCCGGCAGGCATCTGCCAATAAAAAGGGTCAATTTTTGTAGGGCTTGTGAAAAGCCATTGCTTGTTGCTTTTACATCCATGTATGGAAGAACCCCGGCAGGCATCTGCCAAAAAAAGCGTAAATTTTTGGAGGGCTTGTGAAAAGTCATTGCTTGTTGCTTTTACATCCATGTATGGAAGAACCCCGGCAGGCATCTGCCAAAAAAAGCGTAAATTTTTGGAGGGCTTGTGAAAAGCCATTGCTTGTTGCTTTTACATCCATCTATGGAAGAACCCCGGCAGGTATCTGCCAAAAAAAGGGTCAATTTTTGGAGGGCTTGTGAAAAGCCATTGCTTGTTGCTTTTACATCCATCTATGGAAGAACCCCGGCAGGCATCTGCCAATAAAAAGGGTCAATTTTTGGAGGGCTTGTGAAAAGCCATTGCTTGTTGCTTTTATGTCCATGTATGGAAGAACCCCGGCAGGCATCTGCCAAAAAAAAGGGTCAATTTTTGGAGGGCTTGTGAAAAGTCATTGCTTGTTGCTTTTACATCCATGTATGGAAGAACCCCGGCAGGCATCTGCCAAAAAAAAGGGTAAATTTTTGGAGGGCTTGTGAAAAGCCATGGCTTGTTGCTTTTACATCCATGTATGGAAGAACCCCGGCAGGCATCTGCCAATAAAAAGGGTCAATTTTTGGAGGGCTTGTCAAAAGCCATTGCTTGTTGCTTTTACATCCATGTATGGAAGAACCCCGGCAGGTATCTGCCAAAAAAAGGGTCAATTTTTGGAGGGCTTGTGAAAAGCCATTGCTTGTTGCTTTTACATCCATCTATGGTAGAACCCCGGCAGGCATCTGCCAATAAAAAGGGTCAATTTTTGGAGGGCTTGTGAAAAGCCATTGCTTGTTGCTTTTATATCCATGTATGGACGAACCCCGGCAGGCATCTGCCAAAAAAAAGGGTCAATTTTTGGAGGGCTTGTGAAAAGTCATTGCTTGTTGCTTTTACATCCATCTATGGAAGAACCCCGGCAGGCATCTGCCAATAAAAAGGGTCAATTTTTGGAGGGCTTGTGAAAAGCCATTGCTTGTTGCTTTTACATCCATGTATGGAAGAACCCCGGTAGGCATCTGCCAAAAAAAAAGGGTCAATTTTTGGAGGGCTTGTGAAAAGTCATTGCTTATTGCTTTTACATCCATGTATGGAAGAACCCCGGCAGGCATCTGCCAAAAAAAAGGTCAATTTTTGGAGGGCTTGTGAAAAGCCATTGCTTGTTGCTTTTACATCCATGTATAGAAGAACCCCGGCAGGCATTTGCCAAAAAAAAGGGTCCATTTTTGAAGGGCTTGTGAAAAGTCATTGCTTGTTGCTTTTACATCCATGTATGGAAGAACCCGGCAGGCATCTGCCAAAAAAAGCGTCAATTTTTGGAGGGCTTGTGAAAAGCCATTGCTTGTTGCTTTTACATCCATGTATGGAAGAACCCCGGCAGGCATCTGCCAAAAAAAGCGTCAATTTTTGGAGGGCTTGTGAAAAGCCATTGCTTTTTGCTTTTACATCCATGTATGGAAGAACCCCGGCAGGCATCTGCCAAAAAAAAGGGTCAATTTTTGGAGGGCTTGTGAAAAGTCATTGCTTGTTGCTTTTACATCCATGTATGGAAGAACCCCGGCAGGCATCTGCCAATAAAAAGGGTCAATTTTTGGAGGGCTTGTGAAAAGCCATTGCTTGTTGCTTTTACATCCATGTAAGGAAGAACCCCGGCAGGCATCTGCCAAAAAAAAGGGTCAATTTTTGGAGGGCTTGTGAAAAGTCATTGCTTGTTGCTTTTACATCCATCTATGGAAGAACCCCGGCAGGCATCTGCCAAAAAAAGCGTACATTTTTGGAGGGCTTGTGAAAAGCCATTGCTTGTTGCTTTTACATCCATGTATGGAAGAACCCCGGCAGGCATCTGCCAAAAAAAAGGGTCAATTTTTGGAGGGCTTGTGAAAAGCCATTGCTTGTTGCTTTTACATCCATGTAAGGAAGAACCCCGGCAGGCATCTGCCAAAAAAAAGGGTCAATTTTTGGAGGGCTTGTGAAAAGTCATTGCTTGTTGCTTTTACATCCATCTATGGAAGAACCCCGGCAGGCATCTGCCAAAAAAAGCGTCAATTTTTGGAGGGCTTGTGAAAAGCCATTGCTTGTTGCCTTTACATCCATGTATGGAAGAACCCCGGCAGGCATCTGCCAATAAAAAGGGTCAATTTTTGGAGGGCTTGTGAAAAGCCATTGCTTGTTGCTTTTATGTCCATGTATGGAAGAACCCCGGCAGGCATCTGCCAAAAAAAAGGGTCAATTTTTGGAGGGCTTGTGAAAAGCCATTGCTTGTTGCTTTTACATCCATGTATGGAAGAACCCCGGCAGGCATCTGCCAAAAAAAAGGGTCAATTTTTGGAGGGCTTGTGAAAAGCCATTGCTTGTTGCTTTTACATCCATGTATGGAAGAACCCCGGCAGGCATCTGCATATAAAAAGGGTCAATTTTTGGAGGGCTTGTGACAAGCCATTGCTTGTTGCTTTTACATCCATGTATGGAAGAACCCCGGCAGGCATCTGCCAATAAAAAGGGTCAATTTTTGGAGGGCTTGTCAAAAGCCATTGCTTGTTGCATTTACATCCATGTATGGAAGAACCCCGGCAGGCATCTGCCAATAAAAAGAGTAAATTTTTGGAGGGCTTGTGAAAAGCCATTGCTTGTTGCTTTTACATCCATGTATGGAAGAACCCCGGCAGGCATCTGCCAATAAAAAGAGTAAATTTTTGGAGGGCTTGTGAAAAGTCATTGCTTGTTGCTTTTACATCCATTTATGGAAGAACCCCGGCAGGCATCTGCCAAAAAAAGCGTCAATTTTTGGAGGGCTTGTGAAAAGCCATTGCTTGTTGCTTTTACATCCATGTATGGAAGAACCCCGGCAGGCATCTGCCAAAAAAAGGGTCAATTTTTGGAGGGCTTGTGAAAAGTCATTGCTTGTTGCTTTTACATCCATTTATGGAAGAACCCCGGCAGGCATCTGCCAAAAAAGCGTCAATTTTTGGAGGGCTTGTGAAAAGCCATTGCTTGTTGCTTTTACATCCATGTATGGAAGAACCCCGGCAGGCATCTGCCAACAAAAGGGTCAATTTTTGGAGGGCTTGTGAAAAGCCATTGCTTGTTGCTTTTACATCCATCTATGGAAGAACCCCGGCAGGCATCTGCCAAAAAAAGCGTAAATTTTTGGAGGGCTAGTGAAAAGCCATTGATTGTTGCTTTTACATCTATGTATGGAAGAACCCCGGCAGGCATCTGCCAAAAAAAAGGGTCAATTTTTGGAGGGCTTGTGAAAAGCCATTGCTTGTTGCTTTTACGTCCATGTATGGAAGAACCCCGGCAGGCATCTGCCAAAAAAAAAGGGTCAATTTTTGGAGGGCTTGTGAAAAGCCATTGCTTGTTGCTTTTACATCCATGTATGGAAGAACCCCGGCAGGCATCTGCCAAAAAAAGCGTCAATTTTTGGAGGGCTTGTGAAAAGTCATTGCTTGTTGCTTTTACATCCATCTATGGAAGAACCCCGGCAGGCATCTGCCAATAAAAATGGTCAATTTTTGGAGGGCTTGTGAAAAGCCATTGCTTGTTGCTTTTACATCCATGTATGGAAGAACCCCGGCAGGCATCTGCCAATAAAAAGGGTCAATTTTTGGAGGGCTTGTGAAAAGCCATTGCTTGTTGCTTTTACATCCATGTATGGAAGAACCCCGGCAGGCATCTGCCAAAAAAAAGGGTTAATTTTTGGAGGGCTTGTGAAAAGCCATTGCTTGTTGCTTTTACATCCATGTATGGAAGAACCCCGGCAGGCATCTGCCAATAAAAAGCGTCAATTTTTGGAGGGCTTGTGAAAATCCATTGCTTGTTGCTTTTACATCCATGTATGGAAGAACCCCGGCATGTATCTGCCAATTAAAAAAGTAAATTTTTGGAGGGCTTTTAAAAAGTCATTGCTTGTTGCTTTTACATCCATCTATGGAAGAACCCCGGCAGGCATCTGCCAAAAAAAGCGTACATTTTTGGAGGGCTTGTGAAAAGCCATTGCTTGTTGCTTTTACATCCACGTATGGAAGAACCCCGGCAGGCATCTGCCAAAAAAAAGGGTCAATTTTTGGAGGGCTTGTGAAAAGTCATTGCTTGTTGCTTTTACATCCATGTATGGAAGAACCCCGGCAGGCATTTGCCAAAAAAAAGGGTCAGTTTTTGGAGGGCTTGTGAAAAGCCATTAATTGTTGCTTTTACATTCATGTATGGAAGAACCCCGGCAGGCATCTGCCAAAAAAAGGGTCAATTTTTGGAGGGCTTGTGAAAAGCCATTGCTTGTTGCTTTTACATCCATCTATGGAAGAACCCCAGCAGGTATCTGCCAAAAAAAGGGTCAATTTTTGGAGGGCTTGTGAAAAGTCATTGCTTGTTGCTTTTACTTCCATGTATGGAAGAACCCCGGCAGGCATCTGCCAAAAAAAGCGTAATTTTTTGGAGGGCTTGTGAAAAGCCATTGCTTGTTGCTTTTACATCCATGTATGGAAGAACCCCGGCAGGCATCTGCCAAAAAAAGGGTCAATTTTTGGAGGGCTTGTGAAAAGCCATTGCTTGTTGCTTTTACATCCATCTATGGAAGAACCCCGGCAGGCATCTGCCAAAAAAAGCGTCAATTTTTGGAGGGCTTGTGAAAAGCCATTGCTTGTTGCTTTTACATCCATGTATGGAAGAACCCCGGCAGGCATCTGCCAAAAAAAAGGGTCAATTTTTGGAGGGCTTGTGAAAAGTCATTGCTTGTTGCTTTTACATCCATGTATGGAAGAACCCCGGCAGGCATCTGCCAAAAAAAGGGTCAATTTTTGGAGGGCTTGTGAAAAGTCATTGCTTGTTGCTTTTACATCCATGTATGGAAGAACCCCGGCAGGCATCTGCCAATAAAAAGAGTAAATTTTTGGAGGGCTTGTGAAAAGTCATTGCTTGTTGCTTTTACATCCATGTATGGAAGAACCCCGGCAGGCATCTGCCAATAAAAAGAGTAAATTTTTGGAGGGCTTGTGAAAAGTCATTGCTTGTTGCTTTTACATCCATCTATGGAAGAACCCCGGCAGGCATCTGCCAAAAAAAAAGGTCAATTTTTGGAGGGCTTGTGAAAAGCCATTGCTTGTTGCTTTTACATCCATGTATGGAAGAACCCCGGCAGGCATCTGCCAAAAAAAAGGGTCAATTTTTGGAGGGCTTGTGAAAAGTCATTGCTTGTTGCTTTTACATCCATCTATGGAAGAACCCCGGCAGGCATCTGCCAAAAAAAGCGTCAATTTTTGGAGGGCTTGTGAAAAGCCATTGCTTGTTGCTTTTACATCCATGTATGGAAGAACCCCGGCAGGCATCTGCCAAAAAAAGGGTAAATTTTTGGAGGGCTTGTGAAAAGCCATTGCTTGTTGCTTTTACATCCATGTATGGAAGAACCCCGGCAGGCATCTGCCAAAAAAAAGGGTCAATTTTTGGAGGGCTTGTGAAAAGCCATTGCTTGTTGCTTTTACATCCATGTATGGAAGAACCCCGGCAGGCATCTGCCAAAAAAAGCATAAATTTTTGGAGGGCTTGTGAAAAGCCATTGCTTGTTGCTTTTACATCCATGTATGGAAGAACCCCGGCAGGCATCTGCCAAAAAAAACGTCAATTTTTGGAGGGCTTGTGAAAAGTCATTGCTTGTTGCTTTTACATCCATGTATGGAAGAACCCCGGCAGGCATCTGCCAAAAAAAAAGGGTCAATTTTTGGAGGGCTTGTGAAAAGCCATTGCTTGTTGCTTTTACATCCATCTATGGAAGAACCCCAGCAGGCATCTGCCAAAAAAAAAGGGTCAATTTTTGGAAGGCTTGTGAAAAGCCATTGATTGTTGCTTTTACATCCATGTATGGAAGAACCCCGGCAGGCATCTGCCAAAAAAAGGGTCAATTTTTGGAGGGCGTGTGAAAAGTCATTGCTTGTTGCTTTTACATCCATCTATGGAAGAACCCCGGCAGGCATCTGCCAAAAAAAGCGTAAATTTTTGGAGGGCTTGTGAAAAGCCATTGCTTGTTGCTTTTACATCCATGTATGGAAGAACCCCGGCAGGCATCTGCCAAAAAAAACGTACATTTTTGGAGGGCTTGTGAAAAGCCATTGCTTGTTGCTTTTACATCCATGTATGGAAGAACCCCGGCAGGTATCTGCCAATAAAAAGAGTAAATTTTTGGAGGGCTTTTGAAAAGTCATTGCTTGTTGCTTTTACATCCATCTATGGAAGAACCCCGGCAGGCATCTGCCAAAAAAAGCGTAAATTTTTGGAGGGCTTGTGAAAAGCCATTGCTTGTTGCGTTTACATCCATGTATCGAAGAACCCCGGCAGGCATCTGCCAATAAAAAGAGTAAATTTTTGGAGGGCTTGTGAAAAGTCATTGCTTGTTGCTTTTACATCCATGTATGGAAGAACCCCGGCAGGCATCTGCCAAAAAAAGCGTCAATTTTTGGAGGGCTTGTGAAAAGTCATTGCTTGTTGCTTTTATATCCATGTATGGAAGAACCCCGGCAGGCATCTGCCAAAAAAAAGGGTCAATTTTTGGAGGGCTTGTGAAAAGCCATTGCTTGTTGCTTTTACATCCATGTATGGAAGAACCCCGGCCTGCATCTGCCAATAAAAAGAGTAAATTTTTGGAGGGCTTGTGAAAAGCCATTGCTTGTTGCTTTTACATCCATCTATGGAAGAACACCGGCAGGCATCTGCCAAAAATAAGGGTCAATTTTTGGAGGGCTTGTGAAAAGCCATTGATTGTTGCTTTTACATCCATGTATGGAAGAACCCCGGCAGGCATCTGCCAAAAAAAGCGTACATTTTTGGAGGGCTTGTTAAAAGTCATTGCTTGTTGCTTTTACATCCATGTATGGAAGAACACCGAAAAAGGCCATACTTACAAATGGACACAGCCAGGTCAGAAACGCTGATGAAGGCGAGTGAGCAGGTGCTTTAAATAATAATAGCCACTCCCACTAGTCTTGAGGGGAGTGGTATGTGGTGCATGGGATGTGTAGTAAGAAATAATAAATGAATAGTGTATGTGCAAGTGTAATAATGTAAGTGAAATATAGGGGGCAGTAATGAGTAAAGTGCCTAAAAAATAAATGAATAATGGGATGCAAGTGTGTGAAACATGGAGGGATAGTGTGTAAGTCATGAGGCGCAACGTGTCTAGCCAGGTAGAAGCCTATTTGTGACGCCTTGAAAATTCATAGAGCGGGCTACCCTGCTTGCTAGGCCAAACAACAACACACCATGCTCTCCCAGCATCAAAAACCTGGCTGTGTCCAAAAGAAGCGAATATAAGTAATAATGAAAAATACCTGGGGTATTAGTGATTATTATTTTTTAGGCACTTTACTCATTACTGCCCCCTATATTTCACTTACATTATTACACTTGCACATACACTATTCATTTATTATTTCTTACTACACATCCCATGCACCACATACCACTCCCCTCAAGACTAGTGGGAGTGGCTATTATTATTTAAAGCACCTGCTCACTCGCCTTCATCAGCGTTTCTGACCTGGCTGTGTCCATTTGTAAGTATGGCCTTTTTCGGTGTTTTTGCATAAATGTCCTTGTTTTTATCTGTTTTGGATGTAACTATATAACTATGTGACTGGAAATCATCGCTCCTCCTGCTAATAATTCTGCTTCTTTATGTTGGGGGAACTATAGGCCCACAAGATGTCAGGGCCCAGTTGTGAATGTGACCTCTGTATCCCCCACAGCTGCACCGCTGCCTCTCTCCTGCTGTATTCTGTCACTGCTGAGAATTGTGCTTGTGTTTAACCCCTTCACGACCAGCCCACATAGATTAACGGGCTGCCGTGCTGGGCTTTTCTCCTGCAGCCTGTTAATTCACGTGCTGTCAGAACAGCGTGCACAGCGCTCTCCCTGTGCTCTGAATCTCTCAGCACACGCTGCTACTAGCAGCCTAAGTGCTGAGAGAAGACATCAGGACCGGATTGGTGTCGGTCCTGATCACGTGATCACCATGATAAACTTATCATGATGATCACAGCAAAGTTTGTTGCAGCAAGAAACTTTCGTGCTGTTTGTTACAAGGTTTCTCCTCCCTCCCTGTCAGATCGTTCTGAGACAGTGGGGGAGAAGAAGCTGTGCCGAGCAGCTGCTGTGTGTCTCATATAAAGACACAATGACTGTGAAACACACAAAAACCACCTCCACATAGATAGTTTAGTGTAGGCAGCTAGTTATAGTTTAGGTAGATAGTACTCAGACTAGGACAATTAATTAGTTAATTAATAATCAATTAGGGCTTAGAATATGTGTGTGTGTATATATATATATATATATATATATACACACACACGTAATATATATATCTGTCTCTCTCTATATATATATGTATATATATACACAGACACACACGTAATATATATTATATATAGACATATATTTGAAATTTGTTAATACTAAAGATTAATAATTAGGGATGTTATATATCTATATCATCAAATAGATATATACGTACATGTATACACACATATACTTATATAAATCTCTTCATATATTTGACACGTCTGTAAATTCTAAATACATTGATTCATTGTTAGGCTGTGTTCACACAGAATTTTTTGCAGGAGGAAAATTCCTCCTGCAAAAACTGCTCCAGACGTTTTTTGCACAGTGGTTTGCCAAAAACTCGTCAAAACACTCGTCAAGGTGTTTTTTTTTACTCATCTGACTGATTGAAATGGAGTTTTGGAGGCGGAAACCGCCTCAAGATAGGTCATGTCGCTTCTTTTTACCGCGATGCGGTTTTTTTGCTCACGGTAAAAAAGCTCGTCCAACTCCCATTGAAATCAATGGGAGACATTTTCGGGCGGTTTTTGACGAGTCTTGCGGAGCGGTTTCCGTGCCGAAAAACTCGTAAAAAAACTCTGTGTGAACAGGGCCTTAGGGTTATTCATAAATTTATTGATCAATGGATTAGTGGACTTTTTCTTTGTTACTTTTATTAAAACTGTTACAAAAAATAAGTAAAAAAAAAAATACGTAAAAAATGGCACGCAAGTTATATACCACTGAAGAGGCATTTGCTCTCTTGGATTCTGATAGTGAATGGGGTCACTTTTGGGGGGTTTTCGCTGTTTTGGTCCCTCCACGGCGTTGCAAATGGGACATGGCACCGAAAACCGTTATAGCAAAATTTGAGCTCCAAAACCCAAATGGCGCTTCTTCCCTTCTGAGGGCTGTCGTGTGTTCAAATATAAGTTTATGACCACATATGGGGTATTGCCGTAATCAGGATAAATTTCTTTACAAATGTTGGGGCGCTTTTTCTCCTTTATTCTTTGCAAAAATTAAAAAATGTCTATGTTTCTTCAGAAGAAATGTAGATTTTCATTTTCACAGACTAACGCCAATAAATTCAGCAAAAAACCTGTGGGGTTAAAATGCTCACTATACAACTAGATAAATTCCTTGAGGGGTGTAGTTTCCAAATTGGGGTCACTTTTTGGGGGTTTCTACTGTTTAGGTACCACAAGACCTCTTCAAACCAGACATGGAGCCTAAAATATATTGTAATAAAAAGGAGGCTTCAAAATCCACTAGGTTCTCCTTTGCTTCGGAGGCCGGTGCTTCAGTCCATTATCACACTAGGGCCACATGTGGGATATTTCTAAATACTGCAGAATCTGGGCAATAAATATTGAGTTGTGTTTCTCTGGTAAAAACTTCTGTGTTACAGACATTTTTCTATTACAAATGAATTTCTGCAAAAAAAATTACATTTGTAAATTTCACTTCTACTTTGCTTTAATTCCTGTGAAATGCCTAAAGGGTTAAGAAACTTTCTAAATGCTGTTTTGAATACTTTGAGGGGTGACGTTTTTTAAATGGGGTGAATTATGGGGAGTTTCTAATATATAAGGCCCTCAAAGCCACTTCAGAACTGAACTGGTCCATGAAAAAATAGGTTTTGGAAATTTCTTGAAAATGAGAAATTGCTGCTAAAAATCTAAGCCTTGTAACGTCCTAGAAAAATAAAAGGATGTTCAAAAAACGATGCCAACATAAAGTAGACATATGGGGAATGTTAACTAGTAACTATTGTGTGTGGTATTAATATCTGTTTTGCAAGCAGATACATTCAAATTTAGAAAAATGCAATTTTTTGCAAATTTTCTATAAATTTTGGTGTTTTTCACAAATAAATATTGAATTTATAGACCAAATTTTTTCACAGACGTAACGTACAATATGTCACGAGAAAACAATCTCAGAATCGCTTGGATAGGTAAAAGCATTCCGGAGTTATTACCACATAAAGTGACACATGTCAGATTTGAAAAAATTGCCTGCGTCCACAAGGCCAAAACAGGCTGTGTCCTGAAGGGGTTAATACCATGCACTTCTGATAATGATGATGATGATGATGATGATACATATTCATATAGTGAGAAAAGCACCTTATGATTTGTTATATATTTCTATAAGCTTAAACCCATATGTGAAGTCCAGTAGTGAATATAATTTTAGTCATGGAGTGAAAGAGCAGATCAGTAAAGGCCCATTTATAAGGGACAATTCTATCCCAGTTATATTTACATTCAGATACAAATAATCATTTTTTTTTTATAAGAATGCTTTATATAAAGTACATTATCCTGATAATCTCCTCATGTAAATGGGCCTTTACAGCAGCTACCTGACTGTGAGAAAGGAACAAAGCTACTTATTCAGATCCAAATCAAAAATACAAAGCAATACAAATAATCAAAATGATATGAATCTGATAAACAGAAAAGGCAAATTACAGAAATTCTCAAATATATTCCTATCCGTGAAGAATTATACAAATCTTTCTGAAATTTCTTCTTCATAGACCTATTTATACAATGTCCGTAGTGATCTAGTTGACCTGTTAAGAAGGAAATTAGTGTAGATTTGATAGGCATTGGTCAATTTAGGATTTGAAAAATTAGCTTTATCCAGAAATAAGAAAAAAATTGTATTTTTTATTAATAGAGTAATTTTATGTTCTTTCTAGTTTTTGGTGCCACAATGGGGTGGGGTGTCGCTTTTTTATAAAATGGTGCATCCTTCCCATGTGCTGGAAGTGAAAGGGTCCCTGGTGTGTGAGTGCGATGAGGAAATTAGATTGTGAGCCCCTCTGGGGACAGGGACTGATGTGAGTTACTATAATCTATCTATAGAGACGTCTTTTGTAGCTGCTCTGGGGTCCCGCTGACTAATAAGGGTCCTGTATGAGTGCCCCCATATAACAATGCTGTAGTAGGGCCAGAGAACCCCTGTAATGTATGAAATATAACAAACTCTCTACATGTTTTGGACCTTTATAAAATATTTGTAAGATCTTTGAATCTGTTTCTGCTGCTTTTGTGGATATTTGTTATAATAAACGGTTCCGCTTTTTACTACTTATTCTTGTCGTCTTTGTCTTTTTTTATACCGGTGATTGAGTGTTGGTTTATGTGTGTAATACAAAAAAAGAGTAAAGTTCTTTTAATCTGGAATTCAGTATTCCGGAAATTCTGATAAACCGACCCCAAATTGTAAGATAATCTGGAATGTGAGAAAACAAGAAGCAGAAGACTTAGGAGGGAGAAGCTATGATGAGACTCCCGGATTTCTACTTCTACAAGGACATTTTATAAACTTGTTTATTTTTCATCTAATCATACAGAATAATATAACCGAAGAACACAGCATGGATCTAAACAGCCCAAAACAGGTACACTGCGGCTGTTAGCAAGCAAGAAGTTAATTGATGTAATATGAGCTAGATCCTGGGGCGTGTACCCACACAAGCATCCAAAGCATGAATACATAACCTAAAAAAGAGGATGCCAGAAGACTAGAAGTATAAGAAATTGAAAAAATACTTTATTGAGAACAACATGTAAACGTACAGGAATAAAAAACGAATCCATAAACCAACAGGTTAAAAGGACATACAAGCCATGCAGCTCATGAAGTAAGTAATATATAAATATAAATGCATGAAGAAATGCCTGGTTGTAGACACTATCACTATAACAAGTAAAATCCTGCCCAACACAGTACATAGAATGAAGAAATCCACAATAAGATAATGGAATTAACAGGTATGTGTGAAAATGGCAGAAAAAACACATTGCTAATGAATGAAACCGTATGAGAACAAATTGTGATAGTAGAACGTACCCATAATAAGTCCAGGACTGGATGCACAGCAGTATGTCCACCCCTCGGATAAAGAACCAAGCTTTACGGGAGCTCCAATTCATTAACAAGTCTTACGTTACAGTTAGGTCCGGAATTATTTGGACAGTGACACAAGTTTTGGCATTTTAGCGTTTTTTTTTTAAAACATATTGAATATACAATTATATAATCAATATGGGTTTAAAGTGCAGACTCTCATTTTTAAGTTGAGGGTATTCACATCCTAATTTGAGGAATGTCTTAGGAATTATAGCTCTTTAATATGTAGCTGTCCCTTTTTCAAGAGACCAAAGGTAATTGAACAATTATCTCAATGGCTATTTAATGGGCTGCATGGGCTATTCCCTCGTTAATCCATCATCAATTAAGCAGGTAAAATGTCTGGTGTTGATTCCAGGTGTGGCATTTGCATTTGGAACAGGGGCGGACATACCGCATGTGCAGCCGGTGCAGCTGCACAAGGGCCCCGCGTGGGAAGGGGGCCCGTTCCTCTGCTGGCCGACTCAGTTCTCAGCTGCGCGATGCTGAGGACTGAGACAGACGCCCGTGGACCACTGGCGTAGCTATAGGGGTCGCAGCGGTCGCAATTGCGACCGGGCCCCGAAGCCAGGGGGGCCCACGGCCCCCCGCACCACATCAATAAAAAGTTACTATAGTAACTCGGGCCGCGGGCCCCTGTTACTATAGTAACATACTTTACTTACCTTCCTGGTTCCGGATCGCAGCGGAGGTCCTGACGTCAGGCGCTGTGCGCAGCACATGACGTCACAGCGCTATGCGCCGCGCACAGCATCGAGACGACAGAACTCCCGCCGCGGCCGAAGAGGAAGGTAAGATAGCCCTGACTGGCGGGGTCCGACTCCTGGGACCCGCCAATCAGCTGTTTTGAAGGGGCCGCAGCACTCGTACGAGAGCTGCTCCCCTTCATTCCTGTCACTTCATTCCGGTCACACTGTGAATCGGTTTCGGCGATTCACAGTGTGGGCGAGTAGTGAAATGAAGGGGAAGCAGCTCTCGTACGAGTGCTGCGGCCCCTTCAAAACAGCTGATTTGCGGGTCCCGGGCGACACATCAGCTATTGATGGCCTATCCTGAGGATAGGCCATCAATGTTTAGGGACTGCACAACCCCTAAGCCTACGATGTAGCAGGCTTAGGGGGCCCATGAGACAGGATCACAGATTGTGTGATGCTGTCTGCTGGGCCCTGTATCTAAGCCAATCACATGGTAGGCTTAGATACATGGCCCCAGCACACAGTAATCTTATACTGTATAAGATTACTGTCTGCTGGACCCTGTATCTAAGCCTACCTTGTGGTAGGCTTAGATACAGGGTCCCACAGACAGTATCACACATGGGCCCTGTATCTAAGCCTTAGGGTATGTGCACAGACACTAATTACGTCCGTAAGTGACGGATGTATTTCGGCCGCAAGTACCGGACCGAACACACTGCAGGGAGCCGGGCTCCTAGCGTCGTACTTATGTACGACGCTAGGAGTCCCTGCCTCGCTGTGGGACAACTGTCCTGTACTGTAATCATGTTTTCAGTACCGGACAGTTGTCCGGCAGCGAGGCAGGGACTCCTAGCGTCGTACATAACTATGATGCTAGGAGCCCGGCTCCCTGCAGTGTGTTCGGTCCGGTACTTGCGGCCGAAATACGTCCGTCAATTCCGGACGTAATTAGTGTGTGTGCACATACCCTAACACATGTGTTACTAATCATTTTTTGTGTGTTTTCTTACAGGTTCGGTCGTTGGACTACGGCGGATTCCAGGACTACTTCGATGACAGCTTTTTTTTTTATTAATAAAATGGTTAATGAGGGTTGTGTTTTTTTTTTTTATTTCAATAAAATATTTTTTCTATGTCTTTGTGGTTTTTTTTAAACTATATTACTACCGCCTTAGTAATGGCCGCCGGCTGATTGACAGCATCCATTGCTAAGGCAGGGCTTAGTGTTAGCCGGTGCAGAGGCTAACACTAACCCCCTTTATTACCCCGGTACCCACCGCCACCAGGGGTGCTGGGAAGAGCCGGGTACGATCCAGTACCTGACCATCTGTAGTGATGGTCGGCCACTGGGGTGGCCGCAGGCTGGTATTATCAGGAGGGGAAAGGCCAGATACAGTGGCCCTTCCTACCCTGGTGATGCTAGGCTGCTGCTGCTTTATTGTATCTGGCTGGTTATGAAAATGGGGGGGACGCCACGTCATTTAAAAAATAATTGGAAAGAACGATGTCGGGTCCCCCCCAATTTTCATAACCAGCCAGATACAACACAGCAGCAGCAGGCAGCATTACAAGGGTGGGAAGGGCCACTGTTTTTGGCCTTCCCCAGCCTAATACTACCAGCCTGCGGCCACCCCGGTGCCTGCCCGTCACTACAGCTGGTCGGGTACTGGTTTGTACCCGGCTCTTCCCAGTACCCCTGGTGGCGGTGGGTACCGGGGTAATAATGGGGGTTAGTGTAGACTCTGCACCGGCTAACATTAAGCCTCGCCTTAGTAATGGAGGTTGTCAATCAGCCAGCGGCCATTACTAAGGCGGTGATAATAAAGTTTAAAAAGATACAAGCACATAGAAATTTTTTTTATTGAAATAAAAACACAACCCTCATTAACCATTTTATTGAGAATAAAAAAAACGCCGTCATTGAAGTCCTCGTATCCGAAGTCCAACAACCGAACCTGTAAAAAAAACACAAACACACAAAAATAATCAGTAACACATAAAGAAGCAAAATTATTATTCTTACCTTTCCTGGGTCCAGCGCTGGAGCCGCAATGTCAGCGAGCTGGGCCCTGTATCTAATCCTATCATGTGTGATACAGTCTGCTGAGCTGTGTATCTAATCCAATCATGTATGATACTGTGCTGGGCCCTATATCTAATCCGATCATGTGTGATACTGTCTGCTGAGCCACTGTATCTAATCCTATCATGTGTGATACTGTCTGCTGAGCCACTGTATCTAATCCTATAATGTGTGGTACTGTCTGCTGAGCCACTGTATCTAATCCTATCATGTGTGATACTGTCTGCTGAGCCACTGTATCTAATCCTATCATGTGTGGTACTGTCTGCTGAGCCACTGTATCTAATCCTATCATGTGTGGTACTGTCTGCTGAGCCACTGTATCTAATCCTATCATGTGTGATACTGTCTGCTGGGCCACTGTATCTAATCCTATCATGTGTGATACTGTCTGCTGAGCTGTGTATCTAATCCTATCATGTGTGATACTGCCTTCTGAGCCACTGTATCTAATCCTATCATGTGTGATACTGTCTGCTCAGCCACTGTATCTAATCCTATCCATAGTTTATAGGGTCGTAGTGCTATAGATATGCTATGCTGTCTCCTATACACACACTTTTTTTTGGGGCGGACACATATGTATTGGGGCTATTTCCCGGACATTTTAAGCCCTGAGGGTATGTTCACACGGCAGCGTCTGTTACGGCTGAAATTACTGTGCTGTTTTCAGGAGAAAACAGCACCGTAATTTCAGCCGTAATGGCATGTGCAGGCGTCTTTTGCTGCGTCCACTACGGAAGTAATTGAAGCTGGTTTTCCATGGAGTCCATGGAAAACGGCTCCATTTACATCTGAAGAAGTGACAGGCAGTTTTTTACGCGCCGCCTTTCGACAGCGGCGCGTAAAAAAAAATGACCATCGGCACAGAACATCGTAAGACCCATTCAAATGAATGGGCAGATGTTTTCCGACGCTTTTGAGCCGCATTTTCGGATGTAATTCAATGCTAAAACGCCCAAATTACGTCCGTAAATAGTGTGTGTGTGAACCCAGCCTTAGTGACGCCCCGGCTGCTAGTGCTGCATTGTTGGGTCACTTAGGAGACCCAGCGATGCAGCTGAAAGCGGACCGTCGGCCATGAGAAGTTTGCGGGGTGGGGGGGGGGGGCCCTGGCACATTATCTGCACAGGGGCCTTTTGCAGTCTGTGTCCGCCACTGATTTGGAAGCTGTTGCTATGAACCCACAACATGAGGTCAAAGGAGCTCTCAATGCAAGTGAAACAGACCATCATTAGGCTGAAAAAAATGAAGAAATCCATCAGAGAGAGAGCACAAATGTTATGAGTGGCCAAATAAACTGTTTGATACATTCTTGAAAAGAAAGAGCGCACTCCAAAAGGCCTGGACGTCCACGAATGAAAACAGTGGTGGATGATCACAGAATCCTTTCCATGGTGAAGAAAAACCCTTTCACAATATCTACCCAAGTGAAGAACACTCTCCTGGGAGTAGGAGTAACAGTATCTAAGTCTACCATAAAGAGAAGACTTCATGAGAGCAAATACAGAGGGTTCACCACAAGGGGCAAACCATTAATCAGCCTCAAAAATAGAAAGGCCAGATTAGACTTTGCCAAACAACATGTAAAGAAGCCGCCCAGTTCTGGAACAGCATGAAACTAAGATCAACCTGTACCAGAATGATGGGAGGAAGAAAGTATGGAGAAGGCTTGGAACGGCTTATGATCCAAAGCACAAAACATCCTCTGTAAAACATGGTGGAGACAGTGTGATGGCATGGGCATGCATGGCTGCCAAAGGCACTGGGTCACTAGTGTTTATTGATGATGTGACTGAAGACAAAAGCAGCCGGATGAATTCTGAAGTGTTCAGGGATTTACTTTCTGCTCAGATTCAACCAAATGCAGCAAGGACGTCGCTTCACAGTACAGATGGACAATGACCCAAAACATATTTCGAGAGAAACCCAGGAGTTCTTTAAGTCAAAGAAGTGGAATATTCTGCAATGGCCAAGTCAATCACCAGATCTCAACCCGATCGAGCTGCATTTCACTTGCTTAAGACAAAACTTAAGGCAGAAAGACCCACAAACAAGCAACAACTGAAGACGCTGCAGTAAAGGCCGGGCAAAGCATCACAAAGGAGGAAACCCAGCGTGTGGTGATGTCCATGGGTTCCAGACTTCAGGCAGTCATTGCCTGCAAAGGATTCTCTACAAAGTATTAAAAAAAACACATTTTATTTATGGTAATGTTAATTTGTCCAATTACTTTTGAGCCCTTGAAATGAGGAGGTTGTGTAGAAAAATGGTTACAATTCCTAAACGTTTCACAGGTTATTTTTGTTCAACCCCTTGAATTAAACCTGAAAGTCTACACTTCAATTGCATCTCAGTTGTTTCATTTCAAATAGAGCCCAAATCATGAAGACTGTGTCACTGTCCAAATAATTCTGGACCAAACTGTATAAAATGTGGCTCCCTAAGCAGGGGTGTAACAAGGAGCCATGGGGCGCAGGAGAAAAACAGAACGGGCCTCACTGCAAAGATGATCATCACCAGCAGCAAGTGTGTCCAGGAAATTGAGAGTTATGATTTGTATGGTTTTCAGTCCCTGTAGGTGCACAAAAAAAATATTCTGGCACCCCTCCATCATGCACAGTGAATCCCAACTATTCCTCCCCTTTAATAATATGGAGATGACCCCTTAGATGCTGGATTCTATAAAAGCTGCTATGTCTGTTACAGCGGCAGACACAGACAGCTGAACAGTATATGGGCCCAATACCAATAATATGTCTGCCCTTAGCCTTCTACCTTGGTTGTTATACACTTGTGACCAGGATCATGTGCAAAAATCCTAAGGCCCTAAAGCAAAACTCAGAATGGGTCCCACGTCCAACTGAGAGCTCCAGCAAGTGTACTACACCTTTATTAAAGGTAACGTCCTTTATTATGTTTTTGGATCCAAAATTCTGTGCCAATAAATTTCATAATATATCTGGGGAGCTCTGCTTTCTGACTTGTGATATACAGTATATCTCTGGGTGTATACAGCAGCCACTAGGGGGAGCTCACTACATATTTATTTATATAGCTAGTGTTTAACTCAAGGGGTGTAATTGTACATATTTATGTAGTGATCGTCCCTTAGTGGCTTGTGCAAATAGCTGCTATGACGGTGTTATTTGTCAGTGTTTCCATCAGGGAAGCTGCTGTGACATCACAAGAGGGTTTCAGTCACATAAACTATTGTGACTTCAGCAATGTTTTTTGTTAGGTAGCTGCTATAACTTCACAAGTGATTTTCAGTCAGGTAAGCTCCTGTCATTTCACAAATATCTTCCTGTCAAGCAAGTTGTAGTGACATCAGATACAACTTTGAATTACATAAGCTGCTGTGACATCACAAGTGGGTTTCAGTTAGGTAAGCTACTGTGACATCACAAATATCTTCCTGCCAGGTAAGCATCTATAACGTAACACATGTGTTTCTGTCATCTAAGCTGCTGTGACATCACCAAAAATGTTTTAGCTGGGTAAGATGCTGTGATATCACAAATGTCTTTCTGGCAGCTGAACTGTTGTAACATTGCCCACCAAAGTACAAAATCTCACTAAAAGTCATTTCCAAAAGTTGGCAAGTAGATATCAAGCATATTCTTTATTATTCAAATGTAGTCAAAGGAAAAAAAAAAACAAAACGTTGTAAACCTTTTCATTCACCTCTGTTAAACGTACTTCTTCAGTTCAACTGGTCTCAACCACCATTATCCTCAGCCGCGCACACCTACCCAAGGGCACCAAGCACAAACTCAATATTAATTACAGCTCTTTGTTCCTTTACCCAAACGGTAACCGACATTTCAGATGAATATCCCGTACGCTATCAGCTGTGAACAACACTTCTATCATGCCTCATTTTAAAGTGTAGCTGCCATCAATTTTTTGGGTGTAATCAGTATTAGCTTATGATATATCCTTTTCTGGACATTCCAAGTAAATTTTTTTACTTCTTTTAGTCTCTTTTTCAGTAACTTTCATTTAGAGGCGAATGAGTCTGAAGTATTGGCTTGTGTCTGAATGAGTCTAAAGGCTGGAGCTTCAGTGAGGGCTTTGACCAATCAGATTCAGCATGGTATATCAGATGACATGATCAACCAATCAGCTGCTTAAAAAGAGGTCTGAACATGGGTGGAACCCCCTTATAAATGTTCATTATGAGCCATTTTGTTAAGATACATAGATAAAATTCAGGACAGCTGTGGTGTAAGTTACTGGAAAGAAATCACAGTCACACAGTACAGGAGATATTTATCATATGATTCTACAGTAATTTCTCCAAAGACATAGAAAAGGATTATTTTAGTAACAGGGGCTCTATAACATAATTCAAAATATGTTCATTTTGGTTTGTTTTTTCCAAAGACCCCTTTTACCCCTTTTATATATATATATTGTAATTGATAGATTTTGACATGATATGATCAATATTAGCCCTACGTTTAGTTGAGCTTTCCCAACCTACATAGTAAAGTGTTCATAGGTCTCCACTAGCCCGACAGATGTAAAAAAAATAGTTTGTGTCTTTTTGGCCAAAGTTAGGCTGGTATACGCTATTCCATACAATGGGATCCCTCAAGAAATGTACAATGTGTGGTATATGTTTTTAAGCATGGAAGACTATGGGTGACGTATACCACTATATAGCATATGTCACAGGCCTCCGTTTCATGTATACGCCATAGGAATTACAATAGCTTTTCATGACATGTATATGTTACATTGATCTGTCGATGGGTGACGGATGCCTGTGACAGATGCCTAAGGCTGGGTTCACACTTGCAGTTCCGTTTGGAATTTTAAGGCAGATTTTCCTCTGCATGCACGCCGATTTAAATGCCCAAAGATAGGGCATGTCCCTCCTTTTTCCCGTGAGCCGGTTTTTCCGCTCGCTGGAAAAAAAAACGCCTCCGCCTCCCATTAAAATCAATGAGAGGCATTTTTGGCCGTTTTTTGACGCTCTTTGCGGCGCGGTTTCCGCGTTAAAAAACTTGCCAAAAAACTGTGTGAACTCCCCCTAACAGTGGCATCCCTCACCTATAGGCTATTATGGCATCCGTTTAACGTATATATGTCTTGAAATGGGTCATGAGAGTTAATGACATATACATTTAATGTACCCCATTGTAGTCTATGCTTGACAGATGCCACTGTTTAGTTGTTCCTGGCATATACATCAAGTGTAGGCTAAAAACGTGATGTGATGGGGACTTATAGACTTTTCTAGACTGATATTTGTTGGAAACACAGTAAACTGTGACTTCTCGTGATCTAGTCCCCTGCAGGCCGTTTTCATCTCCGATAAAGGAGTTTCTAATTACTTTTTTTTCCCCTGACATTTAGCTGAAACAAAATAAAACATAATACTGTCCTCACTGTATGTCTTATATTCCCTGTATACTGTCCTCGCTATATGTACTATATTCCCTGTATACGTCCTCACTGTATGTCCTATATGCCTTGTATACTGTCCTCACTGTATGTCCTATATTCCCTGTATACTGACCTCACTGTATGTCCTTTATTCCCTGTATATTGTCCTCGCTATATGTACTATATTCCCTGTATACTGTCCCCACTGTATGTCCTTTATTCCCTGTATATTGTCCTCACTATATGTACTATATTCCCTGTATACGTCCTCACTGTATGTCCTAAATGCCTTGTATACTGTCCTCACTGTATGCCCTATATTGCCTGTATACTGTCCTCACTACTGTCCTTCACCACTGCCTGTTGCTCACGGTGTTTCCGTGGGCAACTGCCCCTACCTCCCCCTTTTTCTTCTGTGTGCCCCTGTCTTGTGTTTGTCTGTCTTGCACTTATTGAGCGTAGGGACCGTCACCCAGTTGTACGCCGTCACTTAGGGCGGGCCGTGCAAGTAGGCAGGGACTGAGTTGCGGGTAGATTAGGGGTCACCTGTCCGTCTCCCTACCCCGTTTCATTACACTATGACACCTGATAGCTCTGCTACTTGATAGGAGACAGCGGCTCAGGAGACAGTATCACATATAATATGCTTAGATACAATGGCTTATCAGACAGTATCACACATGCTAGGCCCAATTAGAAGGTTAATTGTGAAAAAACTTCTTATGGTGTTTTTCGATAAAGGTCACTTGAACTGGTATCATTTAAACAGTTAACCGATGAATGGCGCTGTTTACGTGGAATTTACCCTGCGGCCTAATGTACCATATAATGTATTAAAAAAAAATGTAAAAAAACCTGTTTGTGGGGTGAATTGAAAAAAAACCTGTAATTCCGCCATTTCTGTTTTGATTTAACAGTGTTCATCGGGTGGCATCAGGGGCGGATTATAATGAGACCAATCTGGGCAAGTGCCCAGGGCCCGAAGCTGGAAAGGGGCCCAGTTCGCACCGGTACTCCCGTACTCGCTGTTAAAATTACAGCCAGTTCAGAGAATCGGGGTGAAGCGGGACCTCTCACCAAATTATATCCTCGTCCTTAGGATGCGGATAAAATGGCTTACTTTAGCGGAGGCGAGAGAGGGAACTATCCATTCCCTTCCTTTCATTCGGCGCTTTACTAATGACACAGTCAGCACGATGACGTCATCACGCCGACTGTGCCATTACGCTAGATGACGCCGTCTGGTCTCTGAACAGTCCTGCATTCCTGGAGGATGGCGCGGGAACGGGGACAGGTGAGAATTTTTTTTTCTGGGCAGTTTTGGGGGCATTATCTACAGGGGGCATTATCTAGAGAGGGCATTGGAACTGGCGCTATCTACAGGGGACATTATCTATGGAGGGCATTGTAATTGGCACCATCTACAGGGGGTATTGTGAATGGCGCTATCTACAAGCGGCGTTATCTACAGAGGGCATTGTAACTGGCACTATCTACAGGGGGCATTATCTACAAAGGGCATCGTAAGTGGCACTATCTACAGGGGGCATTGTGACTGGCGCTATCTACAGGGGGCATTGTGACTGGCGCTATCTACCTATCTGGCATTGTTAGTGTGTGGGGTTTTACTTCATGGGCACAGTGTATAATACTATTATATTCAGGGGTGCAGTGTACAATACTATTATATTCAGGGGCACAGTGTATAGTACTATTATATTCAGGGGGACAGTGTATAGTACTATTATTTTCAAGGGCACAGTGTATAGTACCATTATATTCAGGGGCACAGTGTATAGTACAATTATATTCAGGGGCACAGTGTATGATACTATTATATTACGTTTATAGGTGCGGAAATGTTGGAAAAGTGAGGAGCCGAAGACATCTTAGCTGAAAACTGCAGAAATGGGCCATGCCCAGGAGAAGTCGTCATAGAGGTTTGGACCGGATGGAGAAAAAAAGAGAAAAAGAACGTAAAGTAATCTGAAATGCCACCTGTGAGTCACTCAATGTAAATGTTTATTCTCCCTGTGACTGATCAGTACTGTAGTATATATATGTACTGAGCTTTGTTCTGGCACTGTATTTATGTACTGAGCTTTGTTCTGGCACTGTATTTATGTACTGAGCTTTGTTCTGGTGCTGTATATATGTACTGAGCTTCGTTCTGGGACCGTATATATGTACTGAGCTTGGTTCTGGTACTGTATTTATGTACTGAGCTTGTTCTGGTGCTGTATATATGTACTGAGCTTGGTTCTGGTACTGTATTTATGTACTGAGCTTCGTTCTGGTGCTGTATTTATGTATTGAGCTTGGTTCTGCTGCTGTATATATTTAATAAGCTTGGTTCTTGGGCTGTATTTATGTACTGAGCTTGGTTCTGGAGTTATATATGTACTGAGCTTTGTTCTGGTGCTGTATAAATGTACTGAGCTTTGTTCTGGTGTTGTATATATGTACTGAGCTTTGTTATGGTGCTGTATTTATGTACTGAGCTTTGTTCTGGTGCTGTATATATGTACTGAGCTTGGTTCTGGGGCTGTATATATGTACTGAGCTTGGTTCTGGGTCTGTATTTATTTACCCAGCTTGGTTCTGGGTCTGTATATTTGTACTGAGCTTGGTTCTGGGGCTGTATATATTTACCTTATCTTGAGGTAAAAGTAGATGTTAATCTACTTTTACCTTAAGAGAAGGTAAACATATACAGTAAAAACTAAACCCAAAAATCCATGGCAGAATCTAATTTTTTTCCAATTCACCCATTGTATGGTACTTTAAATGGTGCCAATAAAAACTACAACTCCTCCCACAAAAAAATAATCCTTCACACACCACTCCATTGACGTAAAAATAAAAAAGTTATAAAGCTCCTGACCTCTCTAGTGTCTCAAAGTATTCAGCCTTTTCTCTTCTGTATGGCTCATTCTGCTTTTACAGCAAATGCAAAACCGTGCCAGATCTGTGGCCGCCTAAACAAAAATCTGCAAATATATACGGTACAGCGTTCAGAGTTCGGGGGGAGGGAGGCCCAGACTTGAAAAAGTGCCCGGGGCCCATGGTACCCTTAATCCGCCTCTGGGCGGCATGAATTGCATGATAACTTGATTCTGCGGGTCGTTCCGATTATGGCGATACCAAATTTAGATAGTTTTATTTTTTACAAAATAATTTGTTTTTGTGACGCTGCATTCGAAGATGAACTGCATAGTTTTTCAATGCAACAGCACTTCATAGGGCTGGAAGGGGTTAAAACTCACTCTCTGAAGCCCCCCTTCAAGATACATTTCAACTAATCTGGTCCCCATGGCAGAAATATGTCTTTCCATCTGGCACCTCCAGCAGACTCCTTTCAGTTTAGTTTGATTTCTTTTACCTCAGAGTTCCTCTTTTTACCTTTTTTTAATTTCTTTTCACCCCCATTTTTTTGAACTATTTCTAACAGGGGCTGTGCAGGATTAGAAAAATATGACTGCTTTCTTCCAAAAACAGCACCACACCTATCCACAGGTTGTATCTGGTATTGCAGGTTTGCTCCATTGAAGTGAATGGTAATGAGCTGTAATACCACACACAACCTATGGACAGGTGTGGTGCTGGTTTTTGGAGAAAGCAGACAAGTTATCTTATCCTGGACAACCCTTTGTCATGGATTGTTCTTGTGCGGAGATGCTCCCTGCATTATCCCTTTTTCTTTTTGGCCGCTGATATGTTCTATTCAGCTTTATGGCCTCTGTGGTAAGTACACTGCCAGTCATTAAAGGGTTAACACTTCAGACCACTGTGGGTGACGTCACAATGAACGAGGCGGCAGTGGTAAGAAACTCCTGCAGTAATGATGATGAATGCGCTGATGTCATAAACACAAATGTTTATGACATAAAGAAGATTCCATATTAGAAGGTTTTACTGCCACATTCAGAGCCATATTGGATGGGACTGAGGACCTTGAGCTTGACTTCCCCGCCAATGCCGACCTGATGTAATTTGTAGGTTCTAGCAGGGAAACCCTTCACCCAAGACCACTTCTTCATCACAGTGATTTCCATCCTCTTCATACGGGTTGTCTGTAATAGAGGGGGGTTTCCAGCAGGAGATCCCCCTCTATTAGCCGGAGCGGAGACAGATGCTACAAGGAGGCATCTGCAGGACCCGTCTCATCCGTGGATCACCCATTCATTTTAATGGGTGCCCAGGAAGAGAGACATCCGCCTAGCCAACCAGATCAGCCGATTTATGTGTTTTATGTTGTTCGTTCATTGTATTGTCTTTCCTTGAAAATCTGAGAAAACGTACAAATTCTGTTACAAATTCTATTTTGGCACCTTCTAAGCCCAGAGGAAGGGCAATCCTCCAGCCATGGTTTCCCTAGAGGTTTCCCCCACAGGGGGTTTTTCCTTTCCTGCGTGCTGGAGGGTGACTCTTCGTGAGTCGGAGGTTTGCCATTTTGGGTTTGGTCATATAATATAATAAAAGTTTTGACCATTTAACACCCAATTATAGTGTTTTGTGTCTTTATTTTGCATTCTTTGGTTTGGTGATTGGGATTCTGGGTCTATCACATATCACAAAATCATAAGGTCCCACACTGACATAGAATGGAGACAACAAGCGTTGCTGCACAATTAAGTGTACACATCCTTACATTAACCCCTTCCCGACATTTGCCGTATGGGTACGCCATGGAAAGCGATGACTTCCCGCAAATTGCCGTATCCATACACCAAATGTTTGGCACCGGCTCAGAAGCTGAGTCGGTGCCATCAGAGGCGTAGCTAGGTTCTCCAGCACCCGGGGCAAAGATTCAGTTTGGCGCCCCCCGCCAACCTCTTTCCCGACATCTCCTTCCCCCTCGCTGTTTGTTTTCTCTACCAATCGACGTGTCATTTCTTTTCCACATTTCTTTTTATGTAACGCGAGCATAAAAACATTTGTACATTTTACAAGCAATATGGTTCTAAACACAACACCAGAACCAAGCTCAGTACATAAATACAACACCAGCACAAATACAGCTCAATTTAGTGCAACCCCTGCCGTATAGGTGTGTACGGTGTAAAACTACAGCTCCCAGCATGGCCCGAACAATGGTAAGGATATGCTGGGAGATGCTGTTTCACAAAAAATAAATCCTATCATAATCATATCACCCATCATGTCACTGCAGATTATACAGTGACTACAGTGCTGATTAGAGGCAGAATAAACATTTACATTAAGTGACTCACTGGTGACGTCTCAGATTCTAGTTATTTTTCTCCATCCGATCCAGACCTCTATGATGAATTCTCCTGGTCACAGACCATTTCTGCAGTTTGCCGCTCACATGTCTTCAGCTTCTCACTTTTCCAACATTTCTGCACCTATAAATAAATATAAAGTTATCATTATACCACACACTACGCCAATAAATATAATAGCGCCATACACTGCACCTCTAATTATAATAGCACCACACACACACTGTGCGCCCTGTAGATAGTGCCTGCTATAGAGCCCCCTGTAGATAGTGCCCCCTGTAGATAGTGCTTGCCATAGAGCCCCCTGTAGACTGTGCCCCCATATAGCCCACCCCTGTATATAGTGTCCCACAAATAACTCCCCCTATAGTGCTCTACAGATAGCCCACCCCTGTATATAGCCCCCTGTAGATATAGCCCAGCCCTGTATATAGTGCTCCACGTATAGCCCACCCTGTACATAGCCCCCTGTAGATATAGGCCACCCCTGTATATAGTGCTCTACAGATAGCCCACCCCTGTATATCGCCCCCTGTAGATATAGCCCACCCCTGTATATAGCCCCCCTGTAGATATAGCCTACCCCTGTATATAGTGCTCCACAGAGAGCCCAACCCTGTATGTAGCCCCCCTGTAGATATAGTCCACCCCTGTATATAGTGCTCCACATATAGTCCACCCCTGTATATAGTGTTTCACAGATAGCCCACCCCTGTATATAGCCCCCCTGTACATATAGTCCACCCCTGTATATAGTGCTCCACTAGATAGTCCACCCCGGTATATAGTGCTCCACAGATAGCCCACCCCTGTATATACTATATACAGGGGTGGGCTATCTGTGGAGCACTATATACAGGGGTGGACTATATGTACAGGGGGGCTATATACAGGGGTGGGCTTTCTGTGGAGCACTATAGGGGGAGCTATTTGTGGGATACTGTATACAGGGGTGGGCTATATCTACAGGGGGACTATATACAGGGGTGGGCTATATCTACAGGGGGACTATATCTACAGGAGGACTATATCTACAGGGGTGGGCTATCTACAGGGGTGGGCTATATCTACAGGGGTGGGCTATATCTACAGGGGTGGGCTTTATCTACAGGGGTGGGCTTTATCTACAGGGGTGGGCTATCTACAGGGGTGGGCTATCTACAGGGGTGGGCTTTATCTACAGGGGTGGGCTTTATCTACAGGGGTGGGCTATCTACAGGGGTGGGCTATCTACAGGGGGGGCTAGATTTACAGGGGGGGCTAGATCTACAGGGGGGGCTATATCCAGGGGTGGGCTATATCCAGGGGGTGGGCTATATCCAGGGGTGGACTATATCCAGGGGTGGGCTATATATACAGGGGTGGGCTATATATACAGGGTTGGGCTATATACAGGGTTGGGCTATATCTACTGGGGGACTATATCTACTGGGGGACTATATCTACTGGGGGACTATATCTACAGGGGGGCTATATCTACAGGGGGGCTATATCTTCAGGGGTGGGCTATATCTTCAGGGGTGGGCTATATCCAGGGGTGGGCTATATCCAGGGGGACTATATCTACAGGGGTGGGCTATATCTACAGGGGTGGGCTATATCTACAGGGGTGGGCTATATCTACAGGGGGACTTTATACAGGGGTGGGATATATCTACATAGCCCCACCTGTAGCTATAGCCCACCCCTGTATATGGTGCTCCATAGATAGCCCACCCCAGTATATAGCCCCCCTGTAGATAGACAACCCCCGTAGATAAAGCCCCCCACGTGTAGATAAAGCCCCCCTGTAGATAAAGTCCCCCCATACATAAAGCCCCCCGTGTAGATAAAGTCTCCCCTCCGTAGATAAAGCCCCCCCGTGTAGATAAAGTCCCCCTTGTAGATAAAGGCGTCCCCCCGTGTAGACAAAGTCCCCCCCCCCGTGTAGACAAAGTCCCCCCCCCACCCCACCGTAGATACACCCACACACTTTTATTGCAATTAAAAAAAACAAAAAAACTATTTAAACTCACCTTAATCCCGCTCCCACGCTGTCCGGCAGCCATGGAGACCTGCTCTCTTCTGCGCAGGTCTCCTGAGGGTTGAACGCAGCGTCTATGAAAGGCGCTGATTGGGTGGGGAGGATGACTTTCCCTGTCAATCAGCGCCTTTCATCGACGGAAGCTCCACTAGTACAAAAGGTACCAGTCGCTTCATTAGTGGAAAGGCGCTGAATGGCCGGGCACGGAACGTGCCTGGTCATTCATTACTTCTAATTGTACCTGTGTCCTATAGACACAGGTACAATTATGGTGCAGGAGGAGGTGGCACATGCCCCGCCTGGCCCCCCCTAGCTACGCCCCTGGGCTGTAATCCGGCTTCGATCCTCGTCATTAACCCACTCAAACGCGAGTGCTGCACTTAAGGTGTTTGCAGCTCATCGGAACCCCAGCAATGACATTGCCGGGGTTCCGGTGGCTGCAATGGCAACCGGAGGCCTAATACTGGCCTCCCGGTCTGCCTAGCACGGAAGCCGGTCAAGATCTGTCCGGCGGCGGAGCCTGATCGGCTGCCGTAGCCGCCGACAAGATGGCGCCGGCTCAGAAGCTGATCCGGCGTCATCAGCGGTGGAAGTCAGCTGTATGTTACAGCTGACATCCACCTGTAATGGCAGGAACTGGAGCTAGCTCCGATCCATGCCATTAACCCCTTCGATGCAGCAATCAAAAGCGATTGATGCATCGTAGTGGTTACTAGCAGATCACCAGCCCTGACAGGCAATCAGGACTGGCGACTGCTGCTATGGCAACAGGAGACACAATGGCCTCCTGCTCTGCCATTACGGAAGCCCATTAGGCCCCGCCGGGAGGCGAAGCCTAATCGGCTTGCTGTAAGTGAATAACTGACAGATCTAATACATTGCACTACGTAGGTATATAGCTTGTCTCGCAAAAAATAAGCCCTCATATAGCTCCGTCGACAAAAAAATTAAAAAGTTATGGTTCTCACAACTTGGCGACAGAAAAAATACATTATTTTTACAAAAGTAATTTTATTGTGCAAAAAGTTGTAAAACATAAAAAAGTTCTATAAATTAGGTATTGCCGGAATTGTACGAACCCACAGAATAAAGTTAACAGGTAATTTATAAAGCATGGTGAACACTGTATAAAAAAAACTAAAAAAGCTGTGCCAGAAATGCGTTTTTTTGTTTACCTGGCCTCCCAAAAAATAGGATAAAAGGTGATCAAAAAGTCGCATGTACCCCAAAATGATACTGATAATCGCTACAGCTCGTCCCGCAAAAAAACAGCCCTCATACCACTACGTCTATGAAAAAATAAAATTAGTTATGGCTCCAATAAGTCAGGAAATAAAAAATATGCAGTTGTGCCCGAGGGGAACATATCTTCTGTTTCAAGAGGCGATTTATCAAGAATCTAAAATTAGGGAACCAGGAAGGGGAGGGCCCAAACATATCTGCTGGAAGCGAGGGTGCCCGTTTTATACCAGGACAACACTTCACAGCAAAATTCCCCAAACTGCAAAGGTGCGGAGTGTGGGCCAAAAGGGGCATAAGAAAGGACGCCATATATCAGTGCGACACTGGCCTGTGCAGAAAGGATTGCTTCACAGCGTAACACACATCTATGGATTATTTTATTGTTTTTTTTACCCCATTATTGTACCCCCTGACTATGCCCCTGATGTACTCTGCCCAGCTCACATATGCCCCACATTATAAACGGAAACACCAGTAAGACTCCAACAGTAAGACTCCAACTCTAACAAAACTATTACCAAACAAATTCCACGCTCCAAAAGCCAAATGGCGCTCCCACCCATCTGAACCCTACAGTGTGCCCAAACAGCAGTTTCCTTCCACATTTATGGCATCGTTATACCCAGGAGAACCCTTTTAACAATTTTTGGGGTGTGTGTCTCCAATGGCATAAGCTGGGCAAGACATATTTGCCACTGAAATGGCATATGTAGGGAAAAATATCAATTTTTAATTTGCACCATCCGCAGCGCAATCATTTATGGAAAAGACCTGTGGGCTGAAAATGCTCACTACATCCCTTAATAAATGCCTTGATGGGTGCAGTTTCCAAATGGGGTCACTTCTCAGGGGTTTCTTTTTATTATTTCACACCTGAGCCTCTGCAATTGTGATCCAATACTTTATAAATCGCCAAATTAGGCCTTAATTTCGCATGGTACGCTTTCACTCCTGAGCCTGGTTGAATGTCCAGGCAAAAGATTAGGGCCACATGAAGGGTGTTTCTAAAACCAGGAAACCCAGCAGAATAAATAGAGAACTGTTTTGTTATGGTGGCACAAGCTGGGCACCACATATTGGCATATCTATGGAAAAAAAATCCCATTTTCACTCTGCAACATCGAGTGCACACTAATTTCTACAAAACACCTGCAGGGTTAACATGCTTACTAGACCCCTAGGTAAATGCATCGAGGGGTGTATTTTCCAAAATGTGGTCACTTCTGTGGGGTTTCCACAGTTTTGGTCCCACAGGCGCCCAGAAACCAATCCAGCAAAATCTGCACTCCAAATGGCGCTCCTTCCTTTCTCAGCCTTGCCGTGTGCCCAAACAGCAGTTTATGACCACATGTGGGGTATTGCCGTACTCGGGAGAAATTGCTTTACAAATGTTGTGTTCTTTTATTCCTTTATTTGTTGAGAAAACAAAAAAATTTTCGGTAAAGCTACGTCTTATTTAAGAAAAAGGATTGTTTTTATTTTAACTGCCCAATTCTAAGAAATTCTATGAAACATCTATGGGTCAAAATGCTCACAATACTCCTAGATGGATTCTTCAAGGGGTGTAGTTTCCTAAATGGAGTCACTTTTTGGGCATTTTCATTGTTTTGTCCCCTCAGGGGCTTTGCAAATGCGACATTGCCTCCTCAAACCATTCCTGCTAAATGTGATCTCCAAAAGCCAAATAGCGCTCTTTCCATTCTAAGCCCTGCTGTGTGTCCAAACAGCCGTTTATTACCACATGTGGGGTATTGTTTTTTCTCCTTCAGTCTTTGTGGAAATGAGAAAAAATTAGCTAAAACTATATTTTCAGGGCCTACTTCCAATAATTTCTGCAAAAAACCTGTGTGGTCAAAACGCTCAGTATACCCCTAGATAATTTCCTCAATGGGTGTAGTTTCCAAAATGAGGTCACTTGTGGGGGGTTTCCACTGTTTTATCCCCGCATGGGCTTTGTAAATGTGACATGGCCTCCGCAAACCATTCCTGCTAAATGTGAACACCAAAAGCCAAATGGTGCTCCATCCATACTAAGCCCTGCCGTGTGTCCAAACAGCCGTTTATTACTACATGTGGGGTACTGTTTTACTCGAGAGAAATTGCTTTACAAATGTTGTGGTGCTTTTTCTCCTTCAGTCCTTGTGGAAATGAGAAAAAATTAACTAAACCTACATTTTCTTTGAAAAAATGTAGATTTTTATTTTCAGGGCCTACTTCCAATAATTTCTGCAAAAAACCTTGGGGGTCAAAACGCTCAGCATACCCGTATATAATTTCCTCAATGAGTGTAGTTTCCAAAATGGGGTCACTTGTGGGGGGTTTCCACTGTTTCGTCCCCTCAGGGGCTTTGTAAATGTGACATGGCCTCCGCAAACCATTCCTGCTAAATGTGAACTCCAAAAGCCAAATGGTGCTCCATCCTTTCTAAGCCCTGCCATGTGCCCAAACAGCCGTTTATTGCCACATGTGGGGTATTGTTTTACTCGGGAGAAATTGCTTTACAAATGTTGTGGTGCTTTTTCTCTTTCAGTCCTTGTGGAAATTAAAAAAAATTAGCTAAACCTACATTTTCTTTGAAATAATTTAGATTTTTATTTTGAGGGCCTACTTCCAATAATTTCTGCAAAAAACCTGGGGGGTTAAAACGCTCAGTATACCCCTAGATAATTTCCTTGAGGTGTGTAGTTTCTCAAATGGGATCACTTTTGGGGGATTTCCACTGTTTTGGCACCGCAAGAGCCCTTCAAACCTCACATGGTGCCTAAAATATATTCGAATAAAAATAAGGCCCCAAAATCCACTAGGTGCTCCTTTGCTTCTGAGGCCGGTGCTTCAGTCCAGAAGCACGCTACGGCCACATGTGGGATATTTCCTAAAACTGCAGAATCTGGGCAATAAATATTGAATTGCATTTATATGGTAAAACTTTCTGTGTTATAAAGAAAATTGGATTAAAAATTAATTTCTGCAAAAAAATATGAAATTTGTAAATTTCACCCCTACATTGCTTTAATTCCTGTGAAAAGTTTAAAGGGTTAAGAAATTTTCTAAATGCTGTTTTGAATACTTTAAAGGGTGAAGTTTTCAAAATGGGGTGACTTTTTTTGGGTTTGCAATATATAAGGCCCTCAAAGCCACTTCACAAGTGAACTGGCCCCTGTAAAAATAGCCTTTTGAAATTTTCTTGAAAATGTGAGAAATTGCTGCTAAAGTTCAAAGCCTTGTAACGTCCTAGAAAAATAAAAGGATGTTCAAAAAACGATGCAAATCTAAAGTAGACATATGGGGGATGTTAGTTAGCAACAATTTTGTGTGTTATAACTGCCTGTCTTACAAGCAGATAAATTTAAGTTGAGAAAAATGCAAATGTTTGCAATTTTTGGCTAAATTTTGGTGTTTTTCACAATTAAATACTGAACATATCGAGCAAATTTTGCCAGTAACATAAAGTCCAATGTGTCACGAGAAAACAATCTCAGAATCGCTTGGATAGCTAAAAGCATTCCGACGTTATTACCACATAAAGTGACACATGTCAGATTTGAAAATTGAGGCTCTGTCAGAACGGTCAAAAGTGGCTAAAGAGGGAAGGGGTTAAGATATTGTATTACGGTCTGTAGCCTTTGGGGGGAATATATTAACCTTTCTACAACAGTTTACTAGTGTAGAAAATTCACAAAATGCACAAATGTTGAAATTTTTGGGGGCAAAAAATGGCCGGGGCTTAGCAGAAATGGTCAACAATTTTACTAGAATTTACGCCAGTAACTGATGTAAATTATAGCAGAAATCTATATGTATAGTGCGGCCCAGATTTATCTCTGGGGAGCGTAACAAGGCAAAGGTCCGTGCCAGACCCATACCTTCCCCCCCAATCATACTGTTTGCCCCCCAATCAGACAATAAAATACATTTTAAAAATTTATTTACCTCACCACTCCCATTCTCCCTCCAGGATTCCCTCAGGCTGTTACAGCAGGCCGAAGCACGTAGAAAGTACTGATGACAGGCCGCGTTGCAGCTAAAAGATGCGACACATTTATTAAGAGTCGTTCGCCTGTTAATAAATTTGTTGCATCTTACTCCAGCAAACTGTTTAATAGGACTGTTGTATGAAACGCCAGTATTAAAGGGAATGTGTCGCTAGAAATTTAATTTAATTTTTTTCAGTTAAACAGTTAGTATATAAGTGATTACACATTGTTTTAATTTTTTTAATTTTTTCACAAGTCAGGAAATATTATAAATTAGATTCTAATTTATAACATTTCCATGTGCTGGTCACTAGAGGGAGCAATTCCCAAAATTGCAGCATTGGCATGTGGTAAAGCAACCTCATTGCCTTATGCTGCAAATTTGTAGTAGACACACTCGCTCTAGTGTCCTCACAGAATTCCCCCTCCTTTATCCTGGCTAGTGCCAGGAGAAAAGAGGGGGTTGAATGTTCAAACCTCCTACACTGTGTGCCGCCATTTTCTGAGCGAATGCACAGTGTAGGAGGATTAGATACAGTGCTCAGCAGACAACACTAACATACACACACATCACATACACAAACATAACTTCACTGCTCCTGACGCTGCTGCCGCCTCCGCCCTGCCACTCCTAGTCTTTGCGTCTGCGCTGCCTTCAACATATGGCCGGAAGCCGCGACCGGAAGTCGTCATCTTACTGTCTGGCCGTGGCTTCCGGTCCAGATGAAAATGGCGCCGGATGTCGCTCTGCCAAAGACCTTCTTTTTGGTCTGTGTGGGAGTGGCGCATGCGCTGTTCCCACACAGACGGCGTATGCTATAGTGAATGGAACGGCTCTCGTTCGCATTCTCTATGGGAATGTATGTGCCGTAGTTCATCTCTGTATGTGTCGTTAATGGACAGATACAGAGATGAAAAAAAAAATGGCAGCCCCCATAGAGAAGTAAAAGAAAGAAAAAAGTAAAAAGTACAACAAAAAAACACAAATAAATAAAATTTCTTTTAATGACATACTAAAAGCAATATTATATAGACATTTTTTTTTTACGTGACACCTTCCCTTTAAAGGGGTTTTCCACGTTCTGACAACTGATGACCTATCCACTGGATAGGTCATCAGTATATGATCGGTGCGTATCCGACACCTGGACCCCGCACCGATCCGCCACTCCAGCTGCCTCCGGGCACCGGACAACACTGCCGGAAATAGATGGCTCCGGTCAAAGAATAGAGGCCGAGCTTCAGTTCTGCCGAACGGCCGCTATGCAGTGATCGGAGCCATCTGCTTCCGGCAGTGTTGTCCAGTGCCCGGAGGCAGCTGGACTGGCAGATCGGTGCGGGATCTGGTGTAGTAACGATTGTTTGCCCCATACGTTACCGATGATTGCTCCTTGTGACACGCTGTATCGTCGATTGGTGCTGGTTTTCATGGTCAGTATCGGGACGTTTAAAAGGACCTTTATTTCCTCAGACACCACCATAACTAGGCATTGGAACTAACCCTTCCACCTTAGCGAGTAAAGATTAACCATCTAAAAGGTTCACTATATACACATAAGGGCTAAAGGTGAAAACACAGAGGTGCTCACCATATATCCAGCGTATAACTGTGTCCTCCAAATCTTAGGAGTGCACGGAGCAGGAGTTGTTCTAGATTCCTGTTTATATCCCAGACACGTTCATACCATTTTAGACAATGAATCGACATATCGCAATCTTGTGGCGAAACCAAGCACCGCATGTAAAGAATCTTTAAAAAATCTGCTAGAAGAAGGAATTGGATTAGGAGTATTAGCCAAGTAACAGGCAGAATACTTACTGATAGAATTCCCTATTGTTCCCATATTCCATGGGATGCCAAAAATCCATAACTTTGCATGGTCTTGAAACTTGGGTTATCTGTGTCGTAGTTGGTTAGTACCCCTGCAAACAGGCCTGCCATCAGGGTAGTACCGCTGGTACTACTGTCAGGGGCCTGGCCACAAAAGTAAAATAAAGTGGGCAGCTGACGATCATCAAGGTTATGATCAGCGGTAATTGGTTTGTAGAAAGGAATGGGACCCATGCAAGGGCCAGAAGCAGCCCCTTCCCAGACCCCAGTCAAGCGTCATATTCACTCTGGTCCAACTCCCGCCTCGGCCACTTTCCGTTCTCTTAGCCTACTCCTCCGCCTACATCCTGGTATAATAGCTAAAGAAAATTACCTTATGAGGTTTAGAGTTAGTTAGTTATATGTCGAAATTTTGATCTAAGGTTTGCACACCATGACGGTTGGTAGTCATGTAGACCGGACGCTTCCATGATTTGAATACGCTGTGACGTGGCAGCACATTGGGTCATGGGAACGTGGTGTAAAGGATCTGCCAGACACAGCTTCTGTGTCGACGCCCGTGGTTAATCAGTCTGCACCTGCTCCTAGGTTTGATAGAGTGACTCGATCTGCTACCACTCAGGCTGGTAGGCTCAGGAGTGGGAGAACCTATCACAGCCTGGCCAGACGGTTCTAGCTCCCGCCCTCGGTCTATTTATACCTTAATTTCCTGCTTGTCATTGCCTTTGATTATTTCCTGTTTCCTGGCTCTGCTGCTCCTGCTATTATTATTGACCTTGCTTCATTTTGACCCTGGCTTTTCTGACTACGCTCCTGCTCTGCGTTTGGTACCTCGTACACTCCTGGTTTGACTCGGCTCGTTCACTACGCCTGTTGCTCACGGTGTTGCCGTGGACAACTGCCCCATTTCCCTTAGCTTCTGTGTACCCTTGTCTGTTTGTTTGTCGTGCACATATTGAGCGTAGGGACTGTCGCCCAGTTGTATGCCGTCTTATAGGACGGGCCATGCAAGTAGGCAGGGACTGAGTGGCGGGTAAATTAGGGCTCACCTGTCTGTCTCCCTACCCCGTCATTACATAATCACAGGCCCATATACCTTTTCTACCCTGGTCTCTGACACAACTATGGACCCCCTTGAGACCCTGGCTCAGCAAATGCAGGGCCTCTCCCTACAGGTCCAAGCCCTGGCTCAGAGGGGCAACCAGCGTGATGCTACCCTGGTAGTGCCCCCCACCTCACCTCTTGAACCCCACCTCAAGTTGCCTGACCGGTTCTCAGGGGACCGGAAGACTTTTTTCTCCTTTCGGGAGAGTTGTAGGCTCTATTTCCGTCTAAGGCCCCACTCCTCAGGTTCTGAGAGCCAGCGGGTGGGTATAATTATGTCCCGGCTCCAGGACGGGCCCCAAGAATGGGCCTTCTCCTTGGCTCCTGACGCCCCTGAACTTTCCTCTGTTAATCTTTTTTTTTTTTGCTCTCGGGCTCATAAATGACGAGACTGACAAGACTGCCTTTGCCGAGAGTCAGCTGGTGACCTTACGTCAGGGTAAGAGACCCGTTGAGCAGTACTGTTCTGACTTTAGGAAGTGGTGTGTAGCTTCTCGGTGGAATGACCCTGCCTTGAGGTGCCAGTTTAGATTGGGTCTGTCGAACACCCTGAAAGACCTGTTAGTTAGCTATCCCTCTTCAGACTCTCTAGATCAGGTTATGGCTTTAGCGGTATGTCTTGACCGACGTCTCAGGGAACGACGACTTGAACGTTTTTGTGCTTTCTCCTCTGGCTCCCCCATGATGGCTCCCGAGGTTCCGTTGCTTCGTTCTTCCACGGAAAACTTGGGTGAACCAATGAAACTCGGGGCCTCCGTGTCTCCCTAACAACGTAGAAAGCTCTGCAGGAAGAATGGTCTCTGCTTCTACTGTGGGGATGACAAGCATCAAGTAAACAACTGTCTTAGGCGTAAGAATAAGCAGCCGGAAGAACTTCCGCGCCTAAGTGACCTTCGGGGAGGTCGCTTGGGCGCACAGGTATTTCCCGTAAATATGAAACCTAATAAGATCTTGCTTCCCTTTCAGGTCTCTTTTGAGGGTAGGTCTGCTACCAGCAGTGCCTTCGTGGATTCAGGGTCTTCTGCTAATATTATGTCTGTGGAATTTGCTATGTCTCTAGCTATGCCATTGATTGATTTGCCTAAACCTGTCCCGGTAGTGGGTATCGACTCCACTCCACTTGCTAATGGTTATTTTACGCAGCATACCCCTGTTTTTTAACTCATAGTTGGCTCCATGCATTTGGAGCAGTGCTCTGTACTGGTGATGCAGGGATTATCGTCCGATTTGGTTTTAGGCCTTCCCTAGTTGCAGATGCATAATCCCATGTTTAACTGGAATACTGGGGATCTTACCAAATGGGGTAATGAATGCATGATGTCATGTTTTTCTGTTAATTTAATTTCTCTCCCTGAGGATGGGAACACTCTACCTGAGTTTATTCAGGACTTCGCTGATGTTTTTTCTAAATAGGCTTCCGAAGTGTTACCTCCACATAGGGGATACGATTGCGCAATCGATTTGGTACCAGGAGCTAAGCTCCCTAAGGGTAGGATATTTAATCTCTCTTGTCCCGAACGTGAAGCCATGAGAGAGTATATCCAGGAATGCCTGGCCAAGGGTTACATTCGCCCCTCTACTTCTCCGGTAGGTGCTGGCTTTTTCTTCGTAGGGAATAAGGATGGTGGTCTTAGGCCGTGCATCGATTACCGAAACTTGAATAAGGTCAGTGTAAGGAACCAGTATCTCCTTCCTTTGATTCCTGATCTCTTCAATCAGATTCAGGGGGCCCAATGGTTCTCTAAGTTTGATTTTCGGGGGGCTTATAACCTTATCCGCATCAGAGAGGGGGATGAGTGGAAGACTGCGTTTAACACGCCCGAAGGTCATTTCGAAAACCTCGTCATGCCCTTTGGGTTGTGTAATGCTCCTGCGGTCTTCCAGAATTTCATAAATGAGATTTTAAGAGACTACCTGGGGGTATTTCTTGTAGTGTACCTTGATGATATACTTGTGTTTTCCAAGGACTGGTCGTCCCACATTGAGCATGTCAGGAAGGTGCTCCAGGCCCTTCGGGAAAACAAACTCTTTGCTAAAACTGAAAAATGTGTGTTTGGGGTGCATGAGATACCATTTTTAGGTCAAATCCTCACTCCTCATGAATTCCGCATGGACCCTGCCAAGGTTCAGGCTGTGGCTGAATGGGTCCAACCTGCCTCCCTGAAGGCGTTACAGTGCTTCCTGGGGTTTGCTAATCATTACAGGAGATTTATTGCTATCTTCTCGGTCATCGCTAAGCCTCTTACGGATCTTACTTGCAAAGGTACTGATCTCCTCCACTGGCCTCCGGAGGCGGTCCAGGCTTTTGAGGTCCTTAAGAAGTGCTTTATCTCGGCCCCAGTGCTGATTCAGTCTAACCAAATGGAGCCATTCATCGTGGAGGTTGACGCCTCCGAGGTGGGAGTGTGTGCTGTCTTGTCCCAGGGTACCAGGTCCCTCACCCATCTCCGTCCCTGTGCCTACTTCTTCAGGAAGTTCTCGCCCACTGAGAGCAACTATGACATTGGAAACCGCAAACTCTTAGCCATTAAATGGGTATTTGAAGAGTGGCACCACTTCCTGGAGGGGCCTAGGCACCAGGTAACGGTCCTTACCGACCACAAAAATCTGGTTTTCCTAGAATCTGCACAGGAGGCTAAACCCGAGACAAGCTCGATGGGCGTTGCTTTTTACTAGATTGCTGGGATGCAGGAAAAGAGAGAGTCTCCACGGGCGCTGCTGCACTGAGTAGGATGTTTCAATACATGAACTGAATAAACTCACGTAAGAGTAGGAGTAATAAAAGGTTAGTTTATTCATCGATGGCCTGATGAAGATGCCGGTGCGGCATTGAAACGTGTAGCCTTATTATCAATAAACTAACATTTTATTACTCCTACTCTTACGTGAGTTTATTCAGTTCATGTATTGAAACATCCTACTCAGTGCAGCAGCGCCCGTGGAGACTCTCTCTTTTCCTGCATCCCAGCATACTATTTGCGGTCTTCCTTCGGATCACCGGCTTGAGTCCTGGCAGCAGCAGCACATATATTTCCAATTGCCCGTTATTACCCTTTACCAGGTTAGTAGTATCTTTTCTCATCTTACTACTTATTACCTGGGTAACCTGCACTATGTGGCGCCGTGTTTTTTGTTCCTTTGTACCTTTTTACTAGATTCAACTATGTGGTCACCTATAGGGCTGGGTCTAAAAATATTAAAGCTGATGCACTCATCACGATGCTGCCAGCCCTCCTTCGGAGGAAGATCCAGCTTGTGTTTTGCCCCAAGGTATAATCATTTCCTCTGTTGATTCTGACTTAGTCTCCGAAATTGCGGCTGATCAAGGTTCAGCTCCCGGGAACCTTCCTGAGAACAAGCTGTTTGTTTCCCTGCAATTCTGGCTAAGGGTACTCAGGGAAAATCATGACTCTGCACTATCTGGGCATCCAGGCATCCTGGGTACCAAGCACCTCATTACCAGAAACTATTGGTGGCCTGGGTTGCCTAAAGACGTTAAGGCCTATGTAGCCGCTTGTGAAATTTGTGCTAGGTCCAAGACTCCCAGGACCCGGCCAGCGTGCTTACTATGTTCTTTGCCCATTCCCCAGAGACCTTGGACCCATATCTCCATGGATTTTATCACCGATCTGCCTCCATCTCAAGGCAAGTCGGTGGTGTCGGTTGTAGTAGACCGCTTTAGTAAGATGTGCCACTTTGTGCCCCTCAAGAGACTACCCAATACTAAGACTTAAGCTACCTTGTTTGTCAAACACATCCTGCGTCTCCATGGGGTTCCTGTCAATATTATTTCTGACAGAGGGGTACAATTTGTTTCATTGTTTTGGAGAGCTTTCTGTAAAAAGTTGGAGATTGATCTGTCCTTCTCCTCGGCCTTCCATCCTGAAACTAATGGCCAAACCGAGAGGACTAATCAGTCTCTAGAACAATATTTAAGGTGTTTTATCTCTGACTGTCAATATGATTGGGTCTTCTTCATTTTCCTCGCCAAATTTCCCCTTAATAACCGGGTCAGTAACTCGTCAGGGGTTTCCCCTTTTTTCTGTAATTTTGTTTTTTTTCCACGGTTCTCCTCTGTTTCACCTGGTGGTTCCAACAATCCCGAGGTAGATGTCGTTCATCGGGAACTGTGCACAGTCTGGGCCCAGGTCCAGAAGAACCTAGAGGCATCCCGGAGCATACAAAAGACTCAGGCAGATAGAAGACGTTCTGCTAACCCCTTGTTTGTGGTCGGGGATCTGGTGTGGCTGTCTTTAAAAAATATGCGCCTTAAAGTTCCGTCCCAAAAATTTGCTCCCCGGTATATAGGGCCATACAAGGTCATTGAGGTCCTTAACCCTGTCTACTTCCGACTGGAGTTACCCCCGTCTTTTCGAATACACAACGTGTTTCATGCCTCCCTCCTGAAACGCTGCTCCCCTTCCTTGGCTACCTCGAGGAAACCTCCGGTACCTGTTCTCACCCCTGAAGGGGTAGAATTCGATGTGGCCAAGATTGTGGACAGCAGGATGGTCCAAGGCTCCCTCCAGTATCTGGTCCATTGGAGAGGATACGGGCCTGAGGAGAGTACTTGGGTACCCGCCCGGGATGTTCACGCTGCAGTATTGCTCAGGCGGTTCCATCTTCGGTTTCCCAATAAGCCAGGTCCACCTAGAAAGGGTCCAGTGGCCCCTCATAAAAGGGGGGGTACTGTATAGGATCTGCCAGACACAGCTTCTGTGTTGACGCCCGTGGTTAATCAGTCTGCACCTGCTCCTAGGTCTGATAGAGTGACTCGATCTGCTACCACTCAGGCTGGTGGGCTCATGAGTGAGAGAACCTATCACAGGCTGGCCAGACGGATCTAGCTCCTGCCCTCGGTCTATTTATACCTTAATTTCCTGCTTGTCATTGCCTGTGATTCTTTCCTGTTTCCTGGCTCTGCTGCTCCTGCTATTATTATTGACCTTGCTTCATTTTGACCCTGTCTTTACTGACTACGCTCCTGATCTGCATTTGGTACCTCGTACACTCCTGGTTTGACTCGGCTCCTTCACTACACCTGTTGCTCTTGGTGTTGCCGTGGGCAACTGCCCCATTTCCCTTAGCTTCTGTGTACCCTTGTCTGTTTGTGTGTCACGCACATATTGAGCGTAGGGACCGTCACCCAGTCGTACGCCATCGCCTAGGACGGGCCAAGCAAGTAGGCAGGGACTGAGTGGCGGGTAGATTAGGGCTCACCTGTCTGTCTCCCTACCCCGTCATTACACGTGGTATCTAGGTTACATCAACACTTTCATGACGTATCTTGTGGTTCGCGCTTGGGCATTGGAGATGAAGAAGACTGGAAGAAGTCATCATGGCGTTCTGGGCCGGATGAAGAAGAAAAGAGAACGTGAACGACTCCAATCTGAGAAGATGTCACCTGTTAGTCACTGAATTTCACTGCACTGTATTCACTTATATGGTCTGCAGAATGCCTGTGTAGGACTGATATCTGTCACAATATGGTGGGAATATTGGTCTTTGTTTTACTACACATGTTTTTAGTACACAATTAAGAGTGTTCAAATTATTTCTATATAGTTGAAGGGTGGACCCCCAAGAATTATTTCCTTTGTTGGGTCCAAGGTACCTCAGTCAGACACTGAGTGTACAGATCCTTGCATTAAGTTAATGCATTACTGTCTGTAGCCTTAGAGGAGAATTTATTAACCTTGCTAAGCCTCTTATCTGGCATAGAAAAGTCCCAAAAGTGCGGGATAGTTTTGGCCAGTTTATGCTGCGCTTGGCACTTTTTGAAAAGTGTGTGGCGCTTTGCGGAAAGGGGCGACAATTTTACTATCATTTACGCCAGTAACGGGCTTAATGTAAAGCAGAAATCAACGCCAGCTCAGAGCTAGTGTACAATTTTACATTGCGTGTGTAACAAAAGGCCTAAGCCAGACCCCGTATCTCCCCCACTAATTAGACTGTCTTGTGGCACAAGACATGTGTTTTGCCCGACTCCTAAAAAAAAAAAAAAGATATATATATCTGAGACAGCGTATCTATAAGGGTATATTCACACGCTGTTTGAGGCGTATTTTGGGGTGTAAACACCTTCAAATACGCCTGAAAAATCGGTAGCCCAATGCCTACAAACATCAGCCTAGTGTATTTTAAAACGGCACGTAAAAAGAAGGAGCATGTCACTTCTTGAGCCGTTTTTGGAGATGTCTTTCATTGTGTCAATGGAAAAACAGCTCCAAAAACATCTAGAAAAGAACACCTCAAAAAAATTTTTCAGCTTCAAAAATGGCTGTAAACCAAAGGCTGTGTTCTCTGAAAACAGCTCTGTAATTTTCAGCCATTTTTTACTTTGCATGTGAACCCTAAGACTATGACACCTGATAGCTCTGCTACTTGATAGGAGACAGCGGCTCAGCAGACAGTATCACATATAATATGCTGAGATACAACGGCTTAGCAGACAGTATCACACATGCTAGGCCCAATTAAAAGGTTAATTGGGAAAAAATGTCTTATAGTGTTTTTCAATAAAGGTCACTTGAACTGGTATCATTTAAACAGTTAACTGATGAATGGCGCTGTTTACGTGGAATTTACACTGCGGCCTAATGTACTATATAATGTATTAAATATTTTTTTTTTAAAACCTACATTTTGTGGGGTGAATTGGAAAAAAACATGTAATTCCGCCATTTCTGTTTTGATTTTAAAGTGTTTATCGGGCAGCATGAATTGCATGATAACTTGACTCTGCGGGTCATTACGATTATGGCGATACCAAATTTATATAGTTTTATTTTTTACCAAATAATTTGTTTTTGTGACGCTGCATTCGAAGATGAACTGCATAGTTTTTCAATGCAACAGCACTTCATAGGACGGAAAGGGGTTAAAACCCACTCTCTGAAGCCCCCCTTCAAGATACATTTCAACTAATCTGGTCCCCATGGCAGAAATATGTCTTTCCATCTGGCACCTCCAGCAGACTCCTTTCAGTATAGTTTGATTTCTTTTACCTCAGAGTTCCTCTTTTGACCTTTTTTAAATTTATTTTCTCCCCGCTTTTTTTGAACTATTTCTAACAGGGGCTGTGCAGGATTAGAAAAATATGGCTGCTTTCTTCCAAAAACAGCACCACACCTATCTACAGGTTGTGTTTGTTATTGCAGGTTTGCTCCATTGAAGTGAATGGTAATGAGCTGTAATACCACACACAACCTATGGACAGGTGTGGTGCTGGTTTTTGGAGAAAGCAGACAAGTTATCTTATCCTGGAAAACCCTTTGTCATGGATTGTTCTTGTGCGGAGATGCTCCCTGCATTATCCCTTTTCCTTTATGGCCGCTGATATGTTCTATTCAGCTTTATGGCCTCTGTGGTAAGTACACTGCCAGTCAGTAAAGGGTTAACACTTCAGACCACTGGTGACGTCACAATGAATCAGGCGGCAGTGTTAATAAACTCCTGCAGTAATGATGATGAATGCGCTGATGTCATAAATACAAATGTTTATGACATAAAGAAGATTCCATATTAGAAGGTTTTACTGCCACATTCAGCGCCATATTGGATGGGACTGAGGACCTTGAGCTTGACTTCCCCACCAATGCCGACCTGATGTAATTTGTAGGTTCTAGCAGGGAAACCCTTCACCCAAGACCACTTCTTCATCACAGTGATGCCATCCTCTTCATACGGGTTGTCTGTAGTAGAGGGGGGTTTCCAGCAGGAGATTCCCCTCTATTAGCCAGAGCGGAGACAGGTGCTACAAGGAGGCATCTGGAGGACCCGTCTCATCTGTGGATCACCCATTCATTTTAATGGGTGACCAGGAAGAGAGACATCCGCCTAGCCAACCAGATCAGCCGATTTATGTGTTTTATGTTGTTCGTTCATTGTATTGTCTTTCATTGAAAATCTGAGAAAACGTACAAATTATGTTAAAAATTATATTTTGGCACCTTCTAAGCCCAGAGGAAGGGCAATCCTCCAGCCATGGTTTCCCTAGAGGTTTCCCCCACAGGGGGTTTTTCCTTTCCTGCGTGCTGGAGGGTGACTCTTCGTGAGTCGGAGGTTTGCCATTTTAGGTTTGGTTATATAATATAATAAAAGTTTTGACCATTTAACACCCAATTATAATGTTTTGTGTCTTTATTTTGCATTCTTTGGTTTGGTGATTGGGATTCTGGGTCTATCACATATCACAAAATCATAAGGCCGGACATCTACTTCCCATACTGACCTAGAATGGACACACTAATTACGTCCGTAATTTGCCGGACGTATTTCGGCCGCAAGTACCGGACCGAACACAGTGCAGGGAGCCGGGCTCCTAGCATCATAGTTATGTACGACGCTAGGAGTCCCTGCCTCGCTGCAGGACAATTGTCCCGTACTGTAATCATGTTTTCAGTACGGGACAGTAGTTCCACGGAGAGGCAGGGACTCCTAGCATCGTACATAAGTATGATGCTAGGAGCCCGGCTCCCTGCACTGTGTTCGGTCGACTACTTGCGGCCGAAATACGTCCGTCAATTACGGACGTAATTAGTGTGTGTGCATATACCCTTAAGTGTACACATCCTTACATTAACCCCTTCGCGACATTTGCCGTATGGGTACGCCATGGAAAGCTATGACTTCAAACAAATTGCCGTATCCATACGCCAAATTTTTGGCACCGGCTCTGAAGCTGAGTCGGTGTCATCATCGCCGGATCTCAGCTGTATCATACAGCTGACATCCGGCTGTAATGGCGGGGACCGAAATTAGCTTCGGTCCCCGCCATTAACCCCTTAAGTGCAGCGCTCAAACGCGAGTGCTGCACTTAAGGTGTTTGCAGCTCATCGGAACCCCAGCAATGAAATTGCCAGGGTTCCGGTGGCTGCAATGGCAACCGGAGGCCTAATACTGGCCTCCCTGTCTGCCTAGCACGGAAACATGTCAGTAGCCGCCGGCAAGATGGCGCCGGCTCAGGAGCCGATCCGGCGTCATCAGCGGTGGAAGTCAGCTGTATGTTACAGCTGACATCCACCTGTAATGGCAGGAACCAGAGTTAGCTCTGATCCCTGCCATTAACCCCTTCGATGCAGCAATCGAAAGCAATTGCTGCATCGTAGTGTTTACAAGCAGATCAACATCCCTGACAGGCAATCAGGACTGGCGACTGCTGCTATGGCAACAGGAGACAAAATGGCCTCCTTCTCTGCCATTACGGAAGCCGATTAGGCCGCACCGGAAGGCGAAGCTGTCAGTAAATAACTGACCGATCTAATACATTGCACTACGTAGGTAAAAATGTGTAAAAGAAAGTATTAAAAAGTGTAAAAAAATGTGAAAAGTTTGAAAACAATAAAAGTTTCAAGTAATAAAATAAAACACAATCGCCCTTTTTCACTTATCAAGTCCTTTATTATTGAAAAAAAATAATAAACCATACGTATTTGGTATCGCCGCGACCGTAACGAACTGAGGTATCAAAATATTATATTATTTATTGCACGCGGGGAACAGCATAAAAAAAACCCGTAAAAAACTATACCGGAGTTTCTGTTTTTTGGTCACTTTGCCCTACAAATATTGGAATAAAAAGTGATCAAAAAGTCGCACCTATCCAAAAATGGTACCTATAAAAACGATAGCTTGTCTCGCAAAAAACAAGCCGTCATACAGCTCCGTCGACAAAAAAATTTAAAAGTTATGGTTCTCACAACTTGGCGACAGAAAAAATACATTCGTTTTACAAAAGTAATTTTATTGTGCAAAAAGTTGTAAAACATAAAAAAGTTCTGTAAATTAGGTGTCGCCGGAATCGTACTGACCCTCAGAATAAAGGTAACATGTAATTTATAACGCTTGGTGAACACTGTATAAAAAAAATCTAAAAAAGCTGTGCCAGAATTGCGTTTTTTTGTTTACCTGGCCTCCCAAAAAATAGGATAAAAGGTGATCAAAAAGTCGCATGTACCCCAAAATGGTACCAATAATCGCTACAGCTCGTCCAGCAAAAAAACAGCCCTCATACCACTACGTCTATGAAAAAATAAAATTAGTTATGGCTCCAATAAGTCAGGAAATAAAAAATATGCAGTTGTGCCGGCCCGAGGGGAACATTTCTTCTGTTTTAAGAGGCGATTTATCAAGGATCTAAAATTAGGGAACCAGGAAGGGGAGGGCCCAAACATATCTGCTGGAAGCGAGGGTGCCCGTATTATACCAGGACAACACTTCACAGCAAAATTCCCCAAACTGCAAAGGTGCGGAGTGTGGACCAAAAGGGGCATAAGAAAGGACGCCATATATCAGTGCGACACTGGCCTGTGCAGAAAGGATTGCTTCAAAGCGTAACACACATTTATGGATTATTTTATTGTTTTTTTACCCCATTATTATACCCCCTGATTATGCCCCTGATGTACTCTGCCCAGCTCACATATGCCCCACATTATAAACGGAAACACCAGTAAGACTCCAAACAAAACTATTACCAACCAAATTCCACGCTCCAAAAGCCAAATGGCGCTCCCACCCATCTGAACCCTACAGTGTGCCCAAACAACAGTTTCCTTCCACATATATGGCATCGTCATACCCGGGAGAACCCTTTTAATAATTTTTGGGGTGTGTGTCTCCAGTGGCATAAGCTGGGCATGACATATTTGCCACTGAAATGGCATATCTAGGGAAAAATATAAATGTTTACTTTGCACCATCCGCAGCGCAATAATTTATGGAAAAGACCTGTGGGGTGAAAATGCTCACTACACTCCTTAATAAATGCCTTGAGGGGTGCAGTTTCCAAATGGGTTCACTTCTCAGGGGTTTCTTTTTATTATTTCACATCTGAGACTCTGCAATTGTGATCCAATACTTTATAAATCGCCAAATTAGGCCTCAATTTCGCATGGTACGCTTTCACTCCTGAGCCTGGTCGAATGTCCAGGCAAAAGATTAGGGCCACATGAAGGGTGTTTCTAAAACCAGGAAACCCAGCATAATAATTAGAGAGCTGTCTTGTTATGGTGGCACAAGCTGGGCACCACATATTGGCATATCTATGGGGAAAAAAAAAATCCCATTTTCACTCTGCAACATCAAGTGCACACTAATTTCTACAAAACACCTGCAGGGTTAACATGCTCACTACACCCCTAGGTAAATGCATTGAGGGGTGTAGTTTCCAAAATGTGGTCACTTCTGGGGAGTTTCCACAGTTTTGGTCCCACAGGCGCCCAGAAACCAATCCAGCAAAATCTGCACTCCAAATGGCGCTCCTTCCTTTCTGAGCCTTGCCGTGTGCCCAAACAGCAGTTTATGACCACATATTGCCGGGTATTGCCGTACTCGGGAGAAATTGCTTTACAAATGTTGGGTTCTTTTTTTTCCTTTATATGATGAGAAAACAAAAAAATTTGCGGTAAAGCTACATCTTATTGAAGAAAAAGGATTGTTTTTATTTTCACTGCCCAATTCTAATAAATTCTATGAAACATCTATGGGGTCAAAATGCTCACAATACACCTAGATGGATTCCTCAAGGGGTGTAGTTTCCTAAATGGAGTCATTTTTTGGGCATTTTCATTGTTTTGTCCCCTCAGGGGCTTTGCAAATGCGACATTGCCTCCTCAAACCATTCCTGCTAAATGTGATCTCCAAAAGCCAAATAGCGCTCTTTCCATTCTAAGCCCTGCCGTGTGTCCAAACAGCCGTTTATTAAGACATGTGGGGTATTGTTTTACTCGGGAGAAATTGCTTTACAAATGTTGTGGTGCTTTTTCTCCTTCAGTCCTTGTGGAAATGAGAAAAAATTAGCTTTACCTACATTTTCTTTGAAAAAATGTAGATTTTTATTTTCAGGGCCTACTTCCAATAATTTCTGCAAAAAACCTGGGTAGTCAAAACGCTCAGTATACCCCTAGATAATTTCCTCAATCGGTGTAGTTTCCAAAATGGGGTCACTTGTGGGGGATTTCCACTGGTTTCTCCCCTCAGGGGCTTTGTAAATGTGACATGGCATCCGCAAACCATTCCTGCTAAATGTGAACTCCAAAAGCCAAATGGTGCTCCATCCCTTCTAAGCCCTGCCATGTGTCCAAACAGTCGTTTATTACCACATGTGGGGTACCGTTTTACTCGGGAGAAATTGGTTTACAAATTTTGTGGAGCTTTTTCTCCTTTAGTCCTTGTGGAAATTAGAAAAAATTAGCTAAACCCACATTTTCTTTGAAAAAATTTAGATTTAATTTTCACGACCTGCTTCCAATCATTTCTGTAAAAAACCTGTGCAGTCAAAATGCTCAATATACCCCTAGATAATTTCCTTGAGGTGTGTAGTTTCCCAAATGGGATCACTTTTGGGGGATTTCCCCTGTTTTGGCACCGCAAGAGCCCTTCAAACCTCACATGGTGCCTAAAATATATTCGAATAAAAATAAGGCCCCAAAATCTACTAGGTGCTACTTTGAGCCTGAGGCCGGTGCTTCAGTCCAGTAGCACGCTACGGCCACATGTGTGATATTTCCTAAAACTGCAGAATCTGGGCAATAAATATTGAGTTGCATTTCTAAAGGTAAAACTTTCTGTATTATAAAGAAAATTGGATTAAAAATTAATTTCTGCAAAAAATATGAAATTTGTAAATTTCACCCCTACTTTGCTTTAATTCCTGTGAAAAGTTTAAAGGGTTAAGAAATGTTCTAAATGCTGTTATGAATACTTTGAGGGGTAAAGTTTTCAAAATGGTGTGTCTTTTTTTGGGTTTCTAATATATAAGGCCCTCAAAGCCACTTCACAAGTGAACTGGCCCCTGTAAAAATAGCTTTTTGAAATTTTCTTGAAAATGTGAGAAATTGCTGCTAAAGTTCAAAGCCTTGTAACGTCCTAGAAAAATAAAAGGATGTTCAAAAAATTATTCCAATCTAAAGTAGACATATGGGGGATGTTAGTTAGCAACAATTTTGTGTGTTATAACTGCCTGCAGAATAAAGTAACGTTAAAACCAAGCACACCATTGTTTTTCTTGTGAAATTCTCGATAAGTTTGATGTGTCATATGACCCTCTTCCCATTGAAAAAACTAAAGTTTGAAACAAAATGGCCGACTTCAAAATGGCCGCCATGGTCAACACCCAGCTTGAAAAGTTTCCCTCCTCCCATATACTAATGTGCCACAAGCAGGAAGTTAATATCACCAACCATTCCCATTTTATTTAGGTGTATCTATATAAATGGCCCACCCTGTAGATTCCTGTTTATATTCCAGATACGTTCATACCATTTTAGACAATGAATCTACAGTACATATCACAAACTTGTGGTGAAACAAGATCTTTAAAAAATCTGCTAGAAGAAGGAATTGGATTAGGAGTATTAGCCAAGAAACAGGCAGAATACTTCCTGATAGAATTCCCTATTGTTCCCATATTCCATGGGATGCCAAAAATCCATAAATTTGCATGGTCTTGGGTTATCTGTGACATAGTTGGCTAGTACCCCTGCAAACCGGCCTGCTGGTACTACTGTCAGGGGCCTGGCCACAAAAGTAAAATAAACAGGGCAGCCGCCGCTCATCAAGGTTATGATCAGAGGTAATTGGTTTGTAGAAAGGAATGGGACCCATGCAGGGACCAGAAGCAGCGGCCTGCTCTGCAACTTGGTGAGTGACTCTGTTTTAAAGCAGTAGATTCAGTTTAATTTTTTTTTTTATGTTGCCCCTTCTCTCCCACCTTCCCACCGGTCTCCCTCCCCTTCCCCTCCTCAGATGCCGGTCAAGCGTCATATCCACTCTGGCCCAACTCCCGCCTCGGCCACCTCCCGTTCTCTTAGCCTACTCCTCCGCCCGCTCACAGAGTCCATGACACTTTGCGTCCTGCTCCCCTCCCACGACTTTCCATTGCCACCTCTCCAAATCCCCTAATAATGGGGGACCCAGATGTATTTCCTCAAATGGAATTCCACTGACTGTATGAGGCCCAGAAATTTCTGATGGTGGCCCTACCTGCATACCACATATACCGGCAATCAAGGCAGTGGAATTCCATTTGAGGAAATACACCAGGTATTCCAAATGTCTACAAGAATTTATTTTAATGTCAGTGGAGTATCTGCGCTCACATAATTTTTTCTGCCTTGATAGTTTTATTTTATTGCAGACAGAAGACGCCCTGATGGGGTCAAAATTCTCCCTCTCCATGGACAATTTGTTTATGACATGGTGGGAGAACAAAATTTTTTCAGCCAATAATCCCTTTTACAAGTGGATTGTGTGGAATGGACGCTACATCGACGATCTTTTTTTTGTTTAGGGGTCATGATGTGGTGTCTGTACCACCATTTATGGAATACAATAATACCAATACATTTAATTTACAATGTTACAGGCTCTGCATCCATGGATTCTGTTACCTTCTTCGAGATTACGTTACAGGGGAATTGTAATACAGAAAAGGAAACATTTTGTGAACCCTCTTCGGGCACTACAGTCACCCAGCTCACACCATCTAGGCAATACCTACATGGGAATTTATAAGATCTAGGATAGCCTGCTCAAATGACAAGACATTTCACAACCAATGTATAAATATTGACCGTGGATTACATTTTACAGGATATTAACAATGGATGTTAACCCCTTAATGACCAGGCCATTTTGCGCGTTAATGACCAAGGATTATTTCTTGTTTTTTTACGGTTGCATTCCAAGAGTCATAACTTTTTTTTAATTCCGTCGACATAGCCGTATATGGGCTTGTTTTTTGTGGGATGAGTTGTATTTTGTAATTGTACCATTTTTAGATGCTTATAATATATTGATTAACTTTTATTAACTTTATTTTAGGAGAGAATTGAAAATAAACAGCTTTTCCAGCATTGATTTTCACGTTATAAATGTACGCCGTTTACTATGCAGTGTAAATAACATGTTAACTTTATTCTATGGGTTGGCACGATAAGGGGGATACCAAATATGTAAAGGTTTTATATGTTTTCCTACGTTTGCACAATAAAAAGCCTTTTAGAAAAAAATTACTTGTTTTTGCATCACCGCATTCCAAGAGACGTAATTATTTTTTTTTCCTTCAATGTGGCCGTATGTGGGCTTGATTTTTGCGGGCCAATGTGTAGTTTTCATTAGTACTATTTTGGAGTACATAGGACTTATAGATTAACTTTTATTTAATTTTTTTATGGTGGGAATGGGAGAAAAGAGAGAAATTTGCCGTTGTTTTTTTTGCATTTTTTTTGGACACCGTTCATCCGGTGGTTTAATTAATGTGTTCATTTTATTGTTCAAGTCGTTACGATCGCGGGGATAACATATATGTGCATGTGTTATTTGTTTTGACACTTTTACTAAATAAAAACACTTTTTGGTTTTATTTGATTTTGACTGTAATTTTTTTTTTCACAAACTTTATTTAACTGATTCACTTTTTTTTTTTTAGTCCCACCAGGGGACTTCACTATGCGATCTGCTGATCGCATATATAATGCTTTGGTATACTTAGTATACCAAAGCATTATTGCCTGTCAGTGTAAAACTGACAGGCAATCTATTAGGTCATGCCTCCGGCATGGCCTAACAGGCATTTGCTGAAGGCAGACCTGGGGGTCTTTGTTAGGCCCCCGGCTGCCATGGAAACCCGACGGCGACCCGCGATTTCTTTGCGGCGGCGCCGATGGGGTGACAGAGGGAGCTCCCTCCCTCTGTCAAACACATTACATGTCGCTGTCACTATTGACAGCGACATTTAATGGGTTAAACTGCCTGAATCGGAGCACGCTTCAATTCCGGCAGTTGCAGCAGAAGCCAGGCTGTGTATAATGGCCGTGCTCCTGCCGCTGATCGCGTGGGTACAGTGTCAGTACCCGTGCGATCACAGGACGGATATATCCGTCCTCCTGCGCAAACTACCAGCTGCAGAGGACGGATATATCTGTTCTTCGGCGTTAAGAGGTTAAGAAGGGCATCAAAACAAAGGACACAAGAATCCATCTTGTTTAATAATAAATACTGAAGCACGAGAGATCAATTACCAGTTTCTTCAACGGCATAGAGCCAAAAGTTTGGAGAAATTGTGGGTAAAGGCTGCCCTTGGGTCACCTAGAGGATGACATCTCTTAGTTACATCATACCTCCCAACTTTCAAGTATCACAAAGAGGGACAATATTTTTCTTTTAAGCCACGCCTCTAATCCCACCCAATCCCCGCCCATACACACCCGATTCAGCTCACACAGTATCATGCTCCCATAGTGCCTCCCACACAGTATAATACCAAATAGCTGCCCCTACACAGTATAATGCCCTCTACCTGCCTCCATACAGTATAATGCCCATACAGATGCTCCCATGCAGTATAATGCCCAAACAAATTTCTCCATACAGCATAACGCCACATAGCTTCCCCCATACAGCATAAAGCCCCCCTACAGCATAATGCCTCAATAGCCTCCCCATACAGTATAATGACCCCATAGCTGTTTCATACAGTATAATGCCCCCCTAGCTGCCCTTATACAGTTTAATACCCCCATAGCTGCCCCTAGTGCCAGTGCCCATATATAAAGTGCCAGTGCCCTCTCAATAGTGCCACGGTGCCCATGTAGATAGTACCCCTATATAGTGCCACAGTTTCCATGTTGATAGTGCCACCAAACTGTAGAAAGTGCTATCCCCACCCTGTAGACAGCGCCAGTGCGACTACCTCTAGAAGCGGAATCCCCAGCCAGAGCATAGGCCGGGGATTCAGCTCCTAGAGGGAAGCCCTGATGTTACTGTCCATATATGAACAGTAACGTCAGTGGATACTCCTTGAGCGAACCCCCGTTGCCGACTCTGGCCAGGGATTCCGCTCCAGGAGGAGCCACTAATGTCAATCGGCAACTGATCATTGGCAACGGGGATTCTGCTCAAGGAGTAGCCACTAATTCTGAAGCAGGAAACTATCAGCTCCCTGCTTCAGAATTAGTTCAGAGCGGAGGGAGCTCCTCCGCTCGCCGATGACTCCCCAGCATCGTTGCTAACCTCCACTTCAGAAATTTCTGGACTACTGAGCTAAAAATCATGAACAGACCAAAAGTTTTACGGACACATTACAAAATCAAGAGTAAGGCCCCATGCTCATGACCGTAGATTTAGTCCGTAATTACGGACCCATTCCTTTCTATGGCCATAGAAACCTTCCGTAAAAAATAGGACATGTCCTATTTTTTTTATTTTATGGGCCACGGTCCTATACTTTATAATGGGAACATGGTCCGCAAATGCGGATGACTGTCCGCAGCCGTGCGTGGGTGTAATCACGGGAACGGTCGTGTGCATGGAGCCTCAGTGATAATAAAGAGCATAACTAACACCTTTTATAAGTGATCACACGAGTTGGATAGTAGGAAGAAGAGTACGGGCACAACTGAAGTTGAATTCAAAAACGATTCAAGTAAGGGCCTGTTCACATCAGTATTGGCTTTCCATTCCGGGGTCCGTTGGAGGTTTCCGTCGGGTGAACCCCGCAACGGAAAGTCAAACTGAAATTACAGCTTACGTTTCAGTTGACTGCGCTATTAATTCCGTTGGAAAAATGGAAACCTGCCATAATTGTGACGAACGGAAACCATTAGCAATGTTTCCATCACCATTGATATCAATGGGGACGGAAACGGAAACTGTGGTTTCCGTTTGAGTTTCCATTGCGGGGTTCACCCGACGGAAACCTCTGACGGAACCCCGGAACGGAAAGCCAACGCTGATGAGAACAGGCCCTAAGGCTTCTTTCACACTAGCGTTTCTATACGTTTACCGCTCTTCCATCAGAGGAAGAGAGGATCGATATGTTAAACGGAAAGCAACGGTTCCATTAGAATTACCATTGCTTTTAATGGTAATTCTTTTGTATCAGTTGCTTTCCGTTTGTCTCCGTTCACTAAGTTTCCGTTTTTTTTAAAGGAAACAAAAGTGCAGTCTGCCGAACTTTTATTTCCGTTCAAAAGAACGGAAACCTAGCGAACGGAGACAAACGGAAAGCAACTGATACAAAAGAATTACCATTGAAAGCAATGGTAATTCTAATGGAACCGTTGCTTTCCGTTTAACATATCGATTCTCTCTTCCTCTGACGGAAGAGAGGTAAACGTATAGAAACGCTAGTGTGAAAGAAGCCTTAGGGCCTGTTCACATCAGCCTAATACAACTAAAATATTAATAATTCTTAAAAAAAAAACCCTACTGAGCTTCCTAACGTAAGGCAGCCAAGTTGACCACTACACTATAAAAGCCATCATATTTAATAGCTGCGAAACAGTTGTAGTTGAAGGTTCATTCAATATTGACAGGCACTTTGTCAGTCCATCCTGCCGGCACTATCTGTCTGCTGCGTGTGGGTGGTGACTGGTCAGAGACTCACAGTCAGACTGGCTGCCATTGCTGCCGCATGCACTGGGAGTGACTGTGAGACTCACCTGTCACAGCCCCGCTTGTAGCTTTCCCACGATAATTAAGCACATGAAAGCTACAAGCGCAGCTGTGGCTGGTGAGTCGGATACTCAATCCACCCGCAAAGTTGCACTGTGCCCGGGGAGCCCTCGGCGAGCGGAGGAGCTCCCTCTGCTCCTCCGCTATGTACCAATTCTGAAGCAGGGAGCTGATGGTTCCCTGCTTTAGAATTATTTTGACAGCGGGATATACCCCCGGCCGCCCGGGACAGCGGGACACTGCCCGGAATCCGGGACTGTTCCGCTGAATCCAGGACGGTTCGGAGGTATGGTTACATGATGTCACCAAGTCTTTTCTACAGTGTCACTAACAACAAAACTTGACTTTCCCAAAAAGTTTTTTATTTTTTAAAAAGTACTTACGATATCGATGCGTTTATAAAAATTGTACTAAGCATCATGTAATTGATGCCATTAAATGCAAACAATGTGATCGCATGTATGTACGGATGTAGCCATCTTTATCTTGACTCGGATAACTTGCTGCAGCGTGATATCACACAACAAAAGTCATTAAAAAGTAATTGAAAAAACACTGCCACTGTGTATTTAATGCGTTGAAAGTCAAGATAAAGCCGGCCACATCTGAAGGGCGCACGATTAGAAAGTTCAAAACGCGCATTGTAGAACACATTTCAGATACAAAAACAAAAAAACACTAATGCCTCCCGGTGCAGAAAAACACTTCTTAGAAACACATAATGGTAATTTTTAAAGCTTATGGGGAAATGTATTAACCTTTCTACGCCAGTTTTCTAAAAGAGGGCTTTCCAAAAGGTGGCAGAGTGACAGCAGCTCAACAAATTTATAATAATTTAGACCTGGCGTAAACTATAGTCGGAATCTATGCCTGCTAATAATTGACAAAAATGTCACTATGTGGAGCTTAGCAAGGTAGAGGCCCATGCCAGGCTCCTCTCCGTCCCCTCTATCGGGCAATTAAATAAAAAATGAATGCTCACCTCACCACTCCTCTTCTGGTCCCCTCATGTTGTCTCCGCAGCCTGCGGCTCATACAATGCACTGATGACGTTGAGTGCTGTGTCGCATATAAAGGACCTGACGCTGCTCGGTGTCAGTGCATTGTATGGGCAGCAGGGAGCCTTAGGGGATCAAGGGGGAAGAAGAGAAGCAGAGAAAAGATTATACTTATTTTTCTTTTACATTATGTCCGATGGGTAGGGGGAATGGATGGAGCATGGCCGCGGTCGCTACATAACGATTGTGGCGCACGAACGGCCGAAAGATGTGACAAATTTAATAAATGTGTTGCATCTTGCTCCATTTTTCTTAATATTAAGACTGGTATATGAAATGCCATCTTAATAAATTCCCCCCAATGTTTTTATGGCCTTGAAGAAACCAAAGACGGGTGGATATTGGAGAAGACACTTACTGAATAGGGAGGCGTTCTGCGATCTGCAGCTTCATACAAGATTCCCGGAGGCTCTTAATTGGAGGAATGATCTGTTATATGTGTACTTAAAGAGGCTCTGTCACCAGATTTTGCAACCCCTATCTGCTATTGCAGCAGATAGGCGCTGCAATGTAGATTACAGTAACGTTTTTATTTAAAAAAAACGAGCATTTTTGGCCAAGTTATGACCATTTTTGTAGTTATGCAAATGAGGCTTGCAAAAGTCCAAGTGGGTGTGTTTAAAAGTACAAGTCCAAGTGGGTGTGTATTATGTGCGTACATCGGGGCGTTTTTAATACTTGTACTAGCTGGGCGCTGTGAAGAGAAGTAACATCCTCTTCTCTTCAGAACGCCCAGCTTGTGACAGTGCAGACCTGTGACGTCACTCACAGGTCCTGCATCGTGACGGCCACATCGGCACCAGAGGCTACAGCTGATTCTGCAGCAGCATCAGCGTTTGCAGGTAAGTCGATCTTACCTGCAAACGCTGATGCTGCTGCAGAATCAGCTGTAGCCTCTGGTGCCGATGTGGCCGTCACGATGCAGGACCTGTGAGTGACGTCACAGGTCTGCACTGTCACAAGCTGGGCGTTCTGAAGAGAAGAGGATGTTACTTCTCTTCACAGCGCCCAGCTAGTACAAGTATTAAAAACGCCCCGATGTAACACACATAATACACACCCACTTGGACTTGTACTTTTAAACACACCCACTTGGACTTTTGCAAGCCTCATTTGCATAATTACAAAAATGGTCATAACTTGGCAAAAAATGCTCGTTTTTTAAAAATAAAAACGTTACTGTAATCTACATTGCAGCGCCTATCTGCTGCAATAGCAGATAGGGGTTGCAAAATCTGGTGACAGAGCCTCTTTAAGTGGAATAACACTTACTACACAATTTATATATCAACGACATAGCATAACAGTCATTTTCCTCCCATAATATGCAGTTTGACGACTTTAAGATGGCGATTTGTTTTTAAAATATTGCATATTTAAATATGGTGCTAAACTCCTGTTAAATAAAGATTCAGCTTCTCCCCTACTTGAGTAGCTGTGCAGCACCTGCACGAACTTGAGAATTTGCCTCTCTGGTCATGTGATCACAGGTCCTGCACACATAACACAACAGCACTACACAAACTATCTATGCAGTTTGGTCACTAGATGGCAGCAAAGCACTAAAATGATATACACATACATGTTTACAAAGGCGGCATACATGTTTACATAGGCGGCGCGCTTGGTGCTAAATTTCTAAATAAAAACACATCAAAAGAAACATAAACACATCAACTATCAATTTGTAATCCATGCCCACTTGCGGCTGCTGCTACGCATATCCTCACCATTGTGGTCGGACAGTCTGAAGGTGACAGTGGAGAGGATTATTTTCAGACACTTCTACACTGGTTTGGACTGGTTCACTGGTTTCCCAGTTTGATCGGCTGCTTGTCTAATTTGAATTAAAAACCACCTGAGCTCAGGACAAGGGGCAAATAACAGAAATAGTCCCAGAAAAAGTCTCTCTTCACCTGCAGAAAAATAGACAAAGTGGTTCCCCCCATTCCTCACACTGGCCCCAGATGAAACTGCTATGGCGAAACTCCACTGACTTTAGAACCTAGCGCAACAGCCCCAGATACCGAACCGTACCACGCCGCCACAGGAGAAGGAGCAACGGGGACCACAGGTGGTGGGACCTCACGCTGCACCAAAGCCTCTCTAACACCAGCCAGTAATTGAGCCACTACCTGTCCCAAATCAGACACAGTCAAGCTGGGGGGCTCCTGACTATGGTGTGAGCAGGGCTCAGGAAGCCTTGACCTCCTAGCTAGTCTTGACTTAGGGATTAGCGGCATATCCCTGAGCACCCCTGATGGTAAGTCTATAACTTAACCTTTACCTAACAATGTCCACCACCCCAGTCAGTGGCGGACACAGACTGCAAAAGGCCCCTGTGCAGATAATGTGCCAGGGCCCCCCCGCCCCCCCCCCAATACCGACAAAGTTACCTAAACATATATATGCATATAAAAATAAACCTTACTAATAAAAATTATGAAGGAAGATTTATATTGTACATTTTATTACCAGTTTAGAACACAAGTAACACATTTTTTTCCGGGTTAAATTCTTATCTAAACTAAGTCCCTAAATGTGGGCAAAGAAAATGAAAAACCTATACTCACCTCCTCCGGCGCCTCCGTTCCCCCTCCGCAGCCCCTATCCCTTTCTGTGTTTACAAAGCTGCTGTGGTGACGCGCGGTCGATGGCACATGACCGCTGCAGCCAATCAATGCCCTCAACAGCGATTTGCTGTGGAACTACTGTCCTCAGCAGCACACCAATGAGGAGTTATTGGCAGCAGCGGTCACGTGCCATCGGCAGCGCGTCACCAGTGCAGCCTTGTACACTTGTAACACAGACCGAGACAGGAGGATGGGGGCTGCGGCGGGTGAACGGAGGCGAGGGAGGAGGTGAGTATAGTTTTTTTATTTTCTTTGCCCACATTTAGAGACTTAGGTTAAATTGAATCATTGAATATAACACAAAGCACTCATGCAACTGAGATGCAATAATTTAGATGATCTTATCATGCTTAGCTTACTGCACTGTTACCTATCAAGCAGGACTGAATCTCAAGATATCTACAGAGGGGGCTGTATGGCGTTATCTACAGGGGGGACTGTATGGCGCTATCAACAGAGGGGGCTGTATGGCGTTATCTACAGGGGGGACTGTATGGCGCTATCTACAGAGGGGTCTGTATGGCGCTATCTACAGGGGGGTCTGTATGGCGCTATCTACAGGGGGGACTGTATGGCGCTATCTACAGGGGGGACTGTATGGCGCTATCTACAGGGGGGACTGTATGGCGCTATCTACAGGGGGGACTGTATGGCGCTATCTACAGGGGGGACTGTATGGCGCTATCTACAGGGGGGACTGTATGGCGCTATCTACAGGGGGGACTGTATGGCGCTATCTACAGAGGGGGCTGTATGGCGTTATCTACAGGGGGGCTGTATGGCGTTATCTACAGGGGGCTGTATGGTGTTATCTACAGGGGGGACTTTATGGCGTTATCTACAGTGGGGTCTGTATGGCGTTATCTACAGGGGTTCTGTATGGCGTTCCCTACAGGGGGGGTCTGTAGGGAAAGTCATACAGCCCCCCCCTGTAGGGAACGCCATACAGACCCCCCTTTAGGGAACGCCATACAGACCCCCCTGTAGGGAACGCTATACAGCCCCCCCTGTAGGGAACGCTATACAGCCCCCCCTGTAGGGAACGCCTTACAGCCCCCCCCTGTAGGGAACGCTATACAGCCCCCCCCCTGTAGGGAACGCCATACACCCCCAATCACTCAAAAAAATGCGACCTACAGTGTGAAAAGACAAAAGACATGTATCCCCTATCCACAGGATAGGGGATACATGTGTGATCGCTGGCATTGATAGGGAGAGCGGGGGACCGAAAGTCCCCCGAAGTTCTCCATCACTCACCTCTGACTTCCGGTGTCTGCGCAGCTCAAGTGTGACCGGCGCTCCATTCATTTCTACGGAGCTGCCGACACAGACCCCGGAAGTCCGAGGTTTGTGATGGAGAACTTCAGGGGACTTTCGGTCCCCCGTTCTCCCTATCAATGCCAGCGATCACACACGTATCCCCTATCCTGTGGATAGGGGATACATGTCTTATGTTTAATGGCAGAGCGGGGAGATACTCCCTGCTCTGCCGTAGTGTTCCGTGGCATCGCGCTGTAGCAGCCATAGCGGCAGCTAGCGGAGATTCCGGCCAAGGTGGGGGCCCGTGCCGGCAGGTGACGCGGGCCCCCTCATGCCGCGGCCCCGTAGCAGCCGCTACGGCTGCTATAGCAGTAGTTACGCCCCTGTGTTAGGGGGAGTTCACACTGAGGTTTTTTTCGCGAAAAACGTCAGAAAGTGCCTCCCATTGAAATCCATGAAATTTTTCCTGCGAGCAGTAAAAACCGCATGCGGGAAAAAGAAGCGCAATGCCCTTTCTTCGGGCGTTTCTGTCTCTGACTTCCCATTGACAACAATGGCAGGCAGAAAATGCGTTTTTTGCTGCGTTTCCCTGCCCACGGCCCGATGGCCGAAAAACGCCACAAAAAAACGCAATGAAAAACGCGGGAAGTGTTCTACCGGCAGGTCAAAATATGCCTCAAAATTCCGGAAGGAATTATGAGGCAGATTTTTCTACATAAAAACTTCTCCCTTCTGACATGAACTTTTTAACTTCATCTACCTGTCCTCTGCAGTCTGCACGTCCTCCACTCGTCCTGTGTCTGTCCTCCGCTCATCCTATGAGTTCTCCGGCAGTCCTGACTGTACTGTCCAGCCGCCCGAAGTCTTACGTCGCACCGCCCCCTGTCCTCTCCCCTGCCTGAGCGCTCCTCCTACCACCAGCATCGCCGTCCTGTCCTATTCATCTGTGCCAGATTGGCAGTGCAGTGTAGCGGCTATCACCGGGCCCGGGCACCCGCCCCCTCCCTCCCGATTGGTAGTGCAGTGTGGCGGCTATCACCGGGCCCCCGCCCCCTCCCTCCCCTCATGCCTAGTGTTGTGATGCTACTAGGCATGAGGGGGCCCGTGCCGCCAGGCCTGGTACATAAAATGTAATGTGCCTGTCAGGGCGACACGGGCCCCCCCATGCCGCGGGCCCCGTAGCAGCTGCTACGGCTGCTACTGTGGTAGTTACGCCACTGAACGGGCCCCCTTCCCACGCGGGGCCCTTGTGCAGCTGCACCGGCTGCACATGCGGTATGTCCGCCCCTGACCCCAGTCTCTTCTGTTCCATGGGAGGTTTCTGTCCTCCCTGAGTTCACCTCAGGAGCAGGACGTATGTTACGTCCATGGCCGGGGGTCGTCGTTCTGACTTACCTCTTGACGATCCCGGCCATGGACGCTTCTCTTCTCGGCGTGTACTCCCTCCAGGGAGACGGCGGCACTCTCTTCCGGGTCCTCGGACTGTGTACCGCAGGGCGCCCACGCGTGCAAGGCCTTAAAGGGCCAGTATGCGTCAAGCTGCCTTACATCAATTATCAGCCCAAATGGCTGCTGGACTATAATAAGGGGACAAAAAATAGAAGAGAATATCCAGAATCCCAGAATATTGTGGTTGGGGGGCCACACGGTGCCGTCCTAGTAACTAAACCAAAAACAATGAACCAAAAAACTATCCAGGACAAAACAAGCACTCATCTGGGTAAGAGAATTCAGATATTGATATATAAAAAATAAATATATCTATAGATATTGTGATATAAAATTAGTTTAATTCGTAGAAAAAAGGGAAAAGTAGCAAACAAATTCCCACAAAATTCATATACAATAATAGAATACAATTTAAAAACTACCTGGCCAGGGATAATTATGGGTATATATCGATATAAGCATAAATATGCTAAATGAGATACAAAAAGATATATCGGCAAGGTACATATAACAAGTTACAGCCTAGGAGGGACAGTCAATTCAAACCTGTCAGAACGGCAAAATTGTTAAGCACATCCAGGAACCAATATAAGTACGGTAAAGTAGAGTGAGCAAAGAGAATATAAATGATCCACAATGATTTTCCGCATACTCATCTATTGTGTGCACATCAGTCCATAGATGGTCTTTATCATTCTTGAAGTTTCAGTGCAACTTAACAGCCACATGTATCTGACCTTAGAATCGCATTCTTGGTCACTTCGATTCCTTCAAGCAGGCGGATTCCTGATTATACACAGAGTGGATTTCTCCCTTGCTTCCTTGTCCGTAACAGGATGGGTTAATTCCCGGGTACAGGTGAATTTAAGGGCAGTTGTAGCGTGCATGCAAAGTTCTTGCTTCAAGTTTGAAACAGCCAATTGATATCCTCTAGATGTTATGTCCCATACCTCATAAGTAGTAGAGGTTAAGAATCTCAAGTCCAGGGACCCAATAAGGAGATACCAGCCAAGCAGTGGCGTAACTACCGCCGAAGCAGCCGTAGCGACTGCTACGGGGCCCGCGGCATGAGGGGGCCCGTGTCGCCCGCCGGCACGGTCCCCCACCATGGCCGCAGGCTCCGCTAGCAGCCGCTATGGCTGCTACAGCGGGACGCCACTGAACACTACGGCAGAGCAGGGAGGTATCTCCCCGCTCTGCCATTAAACAAAAGACATGTATCCCCTATCCACAGGACAGGGGATACATGTGTGATCGCTGGCAGCGATAGGGAGAATGGGGGACTGAAAGTCCCCTGAAGTTCTCCATCACAAACCTCGGACTTCCGGGGTCTGTGTTGGCAGCTCCATAGAAATGAATGGAGCGCCGGTCGCGCTTGTGCGCATGCGTGACCAGCGCTCCATTCATTTTTATTGAGCTGCCGACACAGACGCCGGAAGTCAGAGGTTAGTCATGGAGAACTTGGGGGACTTTCAGTCCCCCGTTCTCCCTATCAATGCCAGCGATCACACATGTATCCCTTATCCTGTGGATAGGGGATGCATGTTATTTGTAGGACACACTATAGGTCGTATTTTTTTTTGGGGGGGGGGCGCTGCATGGCGTTCCCTGCAGGGGGGGGGCTGTATGGCGTTCCCTGCAGGGGGGGGCGCTGTATGGCATTCTCTACAGGGGGACTGTATGGCGTTCTATACAGTGGAGGCTGTATGGCGTTAGCGCCATACAGCCCCCTCTGTAAAGAACGCCATACAGTCCCCCTGTAGATAACGCCATACAGTCCCCCTCTGTAGATAACGCCATACAGTCCCCCTCTGTAGATAACGCCACAGTCCCCCCTGTAGGTAACGCCACACAGTCCCCCCTGTAGATAACGCCACACAGTCCCCCCTGTAGATAACGCCACACAGTCCCCCCTGTAGATAACGCCACACAGTCCCCCCTGTAGACAATGCCACACAGTCCCCCTGTAGATAACGCCACACAGTCCCCCCTGTAGATAACGCCACACAGTCCCCCCTGTAGATAATGCCACACATTCCCCCCTGTAGATAACGCCACACAGTCCCCCCTGTAGATAACGCCATACGCTGCATGGCGTTATCTACAGGGGGGGCTGTATGGCGTTATCTACAGGGGGGCGCTGTATGGCATTATCTACAGGGGGGGCTGTATGGCGTTATCTACAGGGGGGTGCTGTATGGCGTTATCTACAGGGGGCTGTATGGCGTTATCTACAGGGGGGGCGCTGTATGGCGTTATCTACAGGGGGGCTGTATGGCGTTATCCACAGGGGGGGCTGTATGGCATTATCTACAGGGAGACTGTAAAAAAGGCACTATCTACAAGGGGGGGGGGGTTGTGTGACACCCAGGGGAGGGGGGGCCCCAGTCAAAATTTTGCTATGGGGCCCAGTCTTTCCTAGTTACGCCCCTGCAGCCAAGGTAGTAGGTAACAAACCAAGCGTGGTTTGAGGCATGGAGTTTACAGGTAACCACGCCTGAGGAAAACGGTGTGATGACGTCTCTCACCACCGTGCATACGTCTTACGCGTTTCATCCCAGCTGGGACTTCATCAGAGACAGGAAATCATGTTCACGATACTACCTGCTTATATAGCACAGGTATTTAAAGATACATTGTCAATTTCAATAACTCGATCGTTTACATGCAGTAGAATATTGGAAATAAACGGCAAGTACAGATTAACCCCTTAATGACCGGGCCATTTTGCACGTTAATGACCAAGGATTATTTTTTGTTTTTTCATGGTCGCATTCCAAGAGTCGTAACTTTTTTTTTTATTACGTCGACATAGCCGTATAAAGGCTTGTTTTTTGCGGGACGAGTTGTATTTTGTAATTGTACCATTTTTAGATGATTATAATATATTGATTAACTTTTATTAACTTTATTTTAGGAGAGAATTGAAAATAAGCAGCTATTCCAGCATTAATTTTCACGTTATAAATTTACGCCGTTTACTATGCAGCGTAAATAACATGTTAACTTTATTCTATGGGTCGGCACGATTACGGGGATACCAAATATGTAAAGGTTTTATATGTTTTCCTACGTTTGCACAATAAAAACCCTTTTAGAAAAAAATTACTTGTTTTTGCATCGCCGCGTTCCAAGAGCCGTCATTTTTTTATTTTTCCGTCGATGTGGCCGTATGTGGGCTTGATTTTTGCGGGCCAATGTGTAGTTTTCATTAGTACTATTTTGGGGTACATAGGACTTATAGATTAACTTTTATTTTATTTTTTATGGGGGGAATGGGAGAAAAGGGAGAATTTGTTTTTTGCGTTTTTTTTGGACGCCGTTCATCCGGCGGTTTAATTAATGTGTTCATTTTATTGGTCAAGTTGTTACGATCGCGGGGATACCATATATGTGTATGTGTGATTTGTTTTGACACTTTTACTGAATAAAACCACTTTTTGGGCAAAAAAAGTAGTTTTATTTGATTTTGACTGTAATTATTATTATTTTTTTTTCAACAAACTTTATTTAACTGATTGACATTTTTTTTTTGAAGTCCCACCAGGGGACTTCACTATGCGATGTGCCGATCGCATATATAATGCTTTGGTATACTTAGTATACCAAAGCATTATTGCCTGTCAGTGTAAAACTGACAGGCAACCTGTTAGGTCATGCCTCCGGCATCGCCTAACAGGCAGTTGCGGAAGACAGACCTGGGGGTCTTTGTTAGACCCCCGGCTGTCATGGAAACCCGACGGCGACCCGCGATTTGTTTGCGGGGGCGCCGATCGGGTGACAGAGGGAGCTCCCTCCCTCTGTCAAACACATTAGATGCCGCTGTCACTATTGACAGCGGCATTTAATGGGTTAAACTGCCGTAATCGGAGCGCGCTTCGATTCCGGCAGTTGCAGCAGGAGCCGGGCTGTGTATAACAGCCGTGCTCCTGCCGCTGATCGCGTGGGTACAGTGGCAGTACCCGCGCCATCACAGGACGGATATATCCGTCCTCCTGCGCGAACTAGCAGCTGCTGAGGACGGATATATCCGTCCTTCGGCGTTAAGGAGTTAAACAAATGTACAATACATCTTAAACCATTTTTAGAAAGGTAATAATAATAAAGAATAATTTCATTAGAAAATATTACCAGGATTGCCAAAAGCAGATACGACCAAAAATTAGGTCCTCATTAATGACTTTAATTAAGATGCTAATGTCATTATCCTGGAGAGAGAGGCATCGCTCGCCCTGAAAAATAATAAAAAGATAAATAAATAAATAAATAAATAAATAAAGAAACAAGAAAAAGAAAAAATAAGAAAACAAAAAAAAGGAGAGGGAAAGAAAAAATATGAGAAAGAGGCAATAAAGAAAGAAACAAAAAAATCCCAAACATATTGCGAGTAGCGATATTCTGTTTCCTTTATAGCTCAGAGATATATATTAAACAGAGTGTCACAAATTGGTCAGACATCAACTAGATCCAAAGAATAATATTGTAAGTGAGAGATGGAGATGTGTCCTGAGATGGTTAATACATCTGAAAAAAGAAGGGGGCAGATACACATTATGAGCCGGCTATAGGGAAGAGGACCTCTTTTCTCTCCATTTCCATATATGTATAAATCCATCAATTGAATATGCTCAAGAGTGAACATTTTTATTCCCTCCATTTCAATGTATGAATAAGGTCATTAGTTCAATATAGGGAAGAACTGAGGAGGTAAAGAGTGTAGCTCCATCTTTACAGTTTCAGAATAGAAATAAGGTTATTTCTATAGTATGGATAAGGATGAGTGAGTGCAAGACCAGTCAGCTGCTGGTAAACAGCCCACCGAGCGGATATCGAACCCACCCATACAAAGTCCAGGAAAGAACCAAGAAAGAGATACAGTATACCACGTAATGATCGCAAAAGGGGACCGGGCAGGTCGGCAGGGAGTAGGTCAAGGGCCAAAAAATGACCATCGACCGAGTCCCCACCGTCCTGAGCAGGGATCCAAGAAAGAAAAAGAACCTCGGAGAAAGAAGAATCCATAACAGATACATAAGCCCAATCATTTCAGAGAAACATGTTACATTTGATCTCATTATTTAGCCCCCTAGGGGATAAAGTCCCCAGGGTGTATATCCACATGGTTTCTTTTTGGAGTAATAGTTTATTTCTATCTCCACCCCTCCAGTCTTCATGTAGCTGGTATATCCTCATAAAGAGTAAACCCTTTGGGGATTGTTGATGATGGGACTTAAAATGGACTGCCCACTGGTTCCTTGCCTGAGCGTTGTTGTATACCCTAGTTTGTCTTGCTAAAGGTCTCCCAGTGTTTTCCAGTTCCCAGTGTTACCCGTTCCTGCTGCCTGTACCCTGTATCCCGTGCTATCGTCACCTGCTGTGAAAGTCAAGTCATGTCTTCCCGCTGCATCCGCGACGTCACCTGCTGTGAAAGTCAAGTCGTGTCCCTGCCACTATCTACATTGCCTCAGGTACCCGTTCAGAACTATAGACATGGTTTTGTACCTTGTTGGCCGGCTGCTACCCCGCTACGCGGTACGGCCCTGTGGGTCCACACCCCGCGCCGTGACAACGTAGAAGAATATTTATCACCGCTTAACTGCAGTAACTCTGCTCAATCTTTATTAAAACCATAAAGCAGTACAAAATGTTAAAAAAAAAAATGCAGCTCACCAAAAGACAATTAGGAAACAATGTAAGCGTCGTCTTTACCAAATCTGTACTTTTATCAATGAGAAAGGTTAAAGCAACAAGCAATAGACAGACGACAATTACAGAGAGAGAAGAAAACAATTTGAATGGTCGGGCACTACAGCGAGGTAGCAGAGTGGAGGGGGTTAGCGGTCAACTACTCAGAAAATGCCGGAGATTTTACTTCAACAATCGGCAGAGTTGCTGGATTCTGAATATCAGTGAATGTGGCCAAACATTTAGATTTGTACCGGGGAATTGTAGACTTCCAATGTCTAGGCACAAACTAGTCTGAATAAATGGAGGAGAACCTTCTTCTGGAAAGAAATAGATCTGGAGAGAATGGAGCGGAGAGGGCATGTTCAAAGAGAGCATTTATTGCCAACCAAAATGGTGCGATGTGCCTACAATCCCATCAGATGTCAGTAAGCGTACCTACCATTCCCCCACAGCTCCAACATGTCTCCAAACACTCCATGGGTAAAGCCCATGGAGGACCACCAGGACTCCTGAACCAACATGTATGTAAAAGTTTTTCTAGTTTTGCACAATAAAAACACTTTTTAATTTTATTACAAAATAATTAGTTTTTGTGACGCTGCATTCGAAGATGAACTGCATAGTTTTTCAACTAATCTGGTCCCCATGGCAGAAACATGTCTTTCCATCTGGCACCTCCAGCAGACTCCTTTCAGTCTAGTTTGATTTCTTTTACCTCAGAGTTCCTCTTTTTCCCTTTTTTTAATTTCTTCTCTCCCCCTTTTTTTGAACTATTTCTAACAGGGGCTGTGCAGGATTAGAAAAATATGGCTGCTTTCTTCCAAAAACAGCACCACACCTATCCACAGGTTGTATTTGGTATTGCAGGTTTGCTCCATTGAAGTGAATGGTAATGAGCTGTAATACCACACACAACCTATGGACAGGTGTGGTGCTGGTTTTTGGAGAAAGCAGACAAGTTATCTTATCCTGGAGAACCCTTTGTCATGGATTGTTCTTGTGCGGAGATGCTCCCTGCATTATCCCTTTTCCTTTATGGCCATTGATATGTTCTATTCAGCTTTATGGCCTCTGTGGTAAGTACACTGCCAGTCATTAAAGGGTTAACACTTCAGACCCCTGTGGGTGATGTCACAATGAACGAGGCGGCAGTGGTAAGAAACTCCTGTAGTAATGATGATGAATGTGCTGATGTCATAAACACAAATGTTTATGACATAAAGAAGATTCCATATTGGAAGGTTTTACTGCCACATTCAGCGCCATATTGGATGGGACTGAGGACCTTGAGCTTGACTTCCCCACCAATGCCGACCTGATGTAATTTGTAGGTTCTAGCAGGAAAACCTTTCACCCCAGACCACTTCTTCATCACAGTGATGCCATCCTCTTCATACGGGTTGTCTGTAATAGAGGGGGGTTTCCAGCAGGAGATCCCCCTCTATTAGCCGGAGCGGAGACAGGTGCTACAAGGAGGCATCTGGAGGACCCCTCTGAAGGACCCGTCTCAACCGAGCATCGCCCATTCATTTTAATGGGTGCCCAGGAAGACAGACATCCGCCTAGCCAACCAGATCAGCCGATTTATGTGTTTTATGTCGTTCGTTCGTTCGTTGTAATGTCTTTCGTTGAAAATCTGAGAAAATGTACAAATTCTGTTACAAATTCTATTTTGGCACCTTCTAAGCCCAGAGGAAGGGCAATCCTCCAGCCATGGTTTCCCTAGAGGTTTCCCCCACAGGGGGTTTTTCCTTTCCTGCGTGCTGGAGGGTGACTCTTCGTGAGTCGGAGGTTTGCCATTTTGGGTTTGGTCATATAATATAATAAAAGTTTTGACCATTTAACACCCAATTATAATGTTTTGTGTCTTTATTTTGCATGGCTTGGGGTAAGTCGAGTGATGTATGTGTATGCAAATTACACTTACCTATATATCTGTTCCCCATTCATAACCCACACCTTTCTCTCAAGAAGACTCGACTCCGAGGGTTTGGATAAAGTGGCCACAGCAGCCATTTTATTAAGAAATAAATATAAAAGTTAGTTAACTCAATTAACCATAATTAAATAATATCCATATTATTTATTAACAAAAACAATAATAAATCAATAATGCACGAACCATAAATTATAACCCAAACACGTCAGACACCACTGACAAACAAACATTAACACATAGACTAGGAGAAGTTCTTGGAGCTATTTTGATACCCAGGAAAATTGCTGTTTATTTACGGTCATTCTACTGTTGCTTTAGCATGCAGGTTTTAATGTGCTTTCTTCTGTAATCATGGTTGGTACTGAATTCACTTCCCTATATGACTCAGCAGAAACATAAATGGGCTGTTTCACCTTAAAATGCATTCTCGAGAAAGAGGAGAGGGGTGTAGCTAGCTGGGACACAGGAACGAACCTCACTGAGTGCAGCAGTGTGCAGCAGAGGAGTGCAGCAGTGTGGAGCAGAGGAGTGCAGCAGTGTGGAGCAGAGGAGTGCAGCCGTGTGGAGCAGAGGAGTGCAGCCGTGTGGAGCAGAGGAGTGCAGCCGTGTGAAGCAGAGGAGTGCAGCAGTGTGGAGCAGAGGAGTGCAGCAGTGTGGAGCAGAGGAGTACAGCAGTGTGGAGCAGAGGAGTGCAGCAGTGTGGAGCAGAGGAGTGCAGCAGTGTGGAGCAGAGGAGTGCAGAAGTGAGGAGAAGTGTGCAGCAGCGTGCAGGCAGAGGAGAGCAGACAAGTCAGTGTCTGAAGTTGCATTCAGTGAGATGCTGCAGCAGCCATGTGGAACTGAGAGGAATTCTGTGAGAGGATCAGCAGCAGCCATGTGGAAGTGAAAGGAGTGCAGGTCAGTGTGTGTTGCATGTGGTACAGAAGCCAGACAAGGAGCTTGGACACTACTGAGCGTTCCTAGACCAAAGCAAGGAGCTTGCACACAGCATAGAATCCCGAAGGGACACCATTCCTCTGTGATAGTGCAACTGGATTGGGACAGTCAGCAGCGCACCTTCCAGCACAGTATAGAGAAGAAAGAGGAGCAGAACTCAGAGCACACTTGGAGGAATTACAGACAGAGTCAGGGAGGTGAAGCAGGTACCACCATTTGCAATACCCTGTGATATGTTTATACTACTTAAAGACATTGCCTCTGTAACAGAAGTAACCACCAAGCATATTGTGCCCAGTAAAACTACTGTGAAAGTTTATTGAACCCTGTCTCTTGGAACATCCTTATTTCGGGGGACAACACATAGCATCCCAGGGGACAGAGAACAGTGTATCCCACAAGCACCACTTATTTCACTGGTTCTGCGGCCCGAGGAGCGGGAGATAGAAAGTGCGCCACCGTGACCAAAGGGCGTGAATACCAACTTCAGCTCAGAGAGCCCCGCCCACCGCGACTCGGCGCCCGCGTTACCACAAATTGGCGTCACGAACAGGATGTACCACGAGGTGTGACCTTAAACAGGAGGTCCTGCGGCAGCCATCTTGTAAAGGAAGCCGCGATTCGCTTGGAGAGTGCAGGCCTGTGAGATCGCTCTGTGTGTGTGACAGTAAGTGGATGACTGCACTGTTTTCTTGCTGCGTATTATCTGCAGAGACAGACTGTTGTTAAGTAAAGACAGCACGACCGGAAGGTCTCTGATAAGATTTCGATGGAGGGAGATCGTGAACTGCCTGGCAGCAGTGGGACCCCCAGCACAGCGCGCGCAACGCCGATAACGATGCCGTATTATTTTGGAGCGCCCTGGCTCCCCAACTATAATGGAGATGCAAACAGCCTGAGAGACTTCAAGGAGAAGATGCAAGCCATGTTCCGGCTGTACCCGGTTACCGCAGAGCAAAAAGTGGAAATGCTAATCAGTCAGTTAGGAGGAGCAGCCTTGAGGGAGGTGAAGTCCTGGCCTCACACCGAAAAACGGACAGTGGAACAGATTTTTGAGAGGCTGAGCACTACCTTTGATACCCGGACTATCTCTGAACTAAAAATGCGGTTCTTTGGCACGAAGCAAAAAGCCTGGTGAGTCGTTATGTAATTTTGCCCTCAGTTTGCAGGAAGCGTTGCAAGTGGATCCACATGAAGTGCTGAATACAGACAGAACCCTGAGGGATCAATTCGTTAAAGGAGCAAGGAAAGAAGCTACAAAGACGCAATTGAGAACCTTGGCACTGCAGAACCCTGACAGCTCGTTCCTAGACTTTAAAGAGATGGCCATCAGAGTCCTAGGGACCGAATCAGAGTCCAACCAAGTCCAAACCCGCCCTGAACAGTACCCCAGCGGTGCAGCGCCAATGTCTGGCGTCAAGGAAATTGTCACGCAGTGTGCTCAGACACAGGTGCGGGATGTGGCAAAGGAGTTGCAAGTGCAGGTTGCAGAACTGGCTAAAGGTCTGACAGAAATGTGCCGAGAGCTGAGAGAACTTAAACAGCAACTCCGACAAGATGCAGATCGCTGGTCTCCGAGAGGTAGGCAACATTACAGCCCCGGTAGGGACAGTTATAGAAATTTTGGGAGAAGGCCCACTTACCAGTTTGATTCCCAAGGAAGACCCATTTGCAGGCAGTGTAGGAGAAGTGGTCACATTGAGCGAGAATGTCAGCATTTAAATGTGAATCTCCCCCAGGCCAAGGACCAACCCTCGGGAGGAGAGCGCATAGGTCCAGATCAGTCAGAGTAGATTCCCCGATACATTGGCCGCTGTCCTGAGGTCACGATCCAGATAGATGGAATCCCGTTTGCAGCATTGCTAGATACCGGTTTGCAGGTGACAACAATACAAGTGTCACATTATGAACGACATTGGAAGCTAGATCAGCTATTGAAACCTCCACAAACATGGATTAATGTTATATCCAGTAATGGACAGATCGTTCCCCATCAAGGATATTGGGAGCCAACAGTCAGAGTTGGACAGACTGAACTCCCACAACAAGGCCTGATAGTGGTTGACGTTCACGATGACGAATTTCCCCCAGTGGTCCTAGGCATGAATGTGCTGCAGAACTGTTTTGAAGAACTCATGGTGGCCCTGAAGAAGGATCTGGGCTTAGACCCCTCGTCAGAAAGAAGAGTAATCCAGCAAACTCTCCGCTTGTTGCATGGACACCAGAAATTTGCCAACCCAGATGGAGAAATTTGCAAGGTCCGAGTGACTGACAGACGACCAATATTGCTGCAACCAGGTACAGAGACTATGATATGGTGCAGGGCACGAATGGGTCTGTGTGTTCAAAATTGTGAAGCCTTCATGGAACCAGTATTGGTGGAAGGGAATGAGTCTGTGATTGTGGCACGTAGCCTAGTAACTGTCAACCAGGGTAGAGTATCCATACGTCTGATAAATGTCAGCGATCAAGTTGTTAGATTATGGCGATGCCAGTCAGTTGCCAAGCTATCAAGAATTACCTTTCAAGACGTCTTGAACCTAGAGGTCACCGCCACGCAACATACCACCCAAACAGAAGTCTGTCCTGATAAAATCCCTGATACTCCATGGTGGGAAGAAATACATATTGGCGACAAAGACACTCCAGATGAATGGAAAGATGGAGCCATGAAAATTGCCAAAGAACATCACCAAGCATTTAGCAAGCACCCTATAGACTTTGGAAGAGTGGATGTCATCCAGCATACCATCCCAACTAGTTCACACCCACCAATAAGGGAAAGATAACGTCCAGTACCTCCGTCTCTATACCAACCAGTGAAGAAGTTGATTCAAGAAAGATTCAAATGTCACAGTCCCTGGGCTGCACCCCCTGGTGTTGGTTAGAAAGACGGCAACATTCGCTTCTGTGTTGATTATAGGAAGCTAAATAATATCACCCACAAGGATGCCTACCCTTTACCAAGAATCGAAGAGTCACTGACAGCGCTAGGGTCAGCCGCATTCTTTTCCACATTGGACCTGACAAGTGGATACTGGCAAGTACCAATGGCCCCTGAAGATCGAGAAAAGATAGCTTTTACCACATCAATCCTAAAAAATTCTTCAAGCATATAAATGCAAAAAAGCCAAGGTCTGAACATGTAGGACCCCTAGATAATGGTAATGGGGAGTTGATCACAGGGGATCAAGAGAAGGCAGAGTTACTAAATGGGTTCTTTAGCTCTGTATATACAACAGAAGAAAGAGCAGCTGATGTAGCCGGTGCCAGTGCTGTTAATATATCAGTTGATATACTGAATTGGATGAATGTAGAGATGGTCCAAACTAAATTAAATAAAATAAATGTGCACAAGGCTCCGGGACCAGATGGGTTACACCCTAGAATTCTTAAAGAGCTTAGTTCAGTTATTTCTGTCCCCCTTTTCATAATATTCAGAGAATCTCTAGTGACTGGTATAGTGCCAAGGGACTGGCGCAGGGCAAATGTGGTGCCTATTTTCAAAAAGGGCTCTAGGTCTTCCCCGGGTAATTATAGACCAGTAAGCTTAACATCCATCGTGGGGAAAATGTTTGAGGGGCTATTGAGGGACTATATACAGGATTATGTGACAATAAATAGCATTATAAGTGACAGCCAGCACGGTTTTACTAAGGACAGAAGTTGTCAAACTAACCTAATCTGTTTTTATGAAGAGGTGAGCAGAAGTCTAGACAGAGGGGCCGCTGTGGATTTAGTGTTTTTAGACTTTGCAAAGGCATTTGACACTGTCCCCCATAGACGCCTAATGGGTAAATTAAGGACTATAGGTTTAGAAAATATAGTTTGTAATTGGATTGAGAATTGGCTCAAGGACCGTATCCAGAGGGTTGTGGTCAATGATTCCTTCTCTGAATGGTCCCCGGTTATAAGTGGTGTACCCCAGGGTTCAGTGCTGGGACCACTATTATTCAACTTATTTATTAATGATATAGAGGAAGGGATTAATAGCACTATTTCTATTTTTGCAGATGACACCAAGCTATGTAATATAGTTCAGACTATGGAAGATGTTCATGAATTACAGGCAGATTTAAACAAACTAAGTGTTTGGGCGTCCACTTGGCAAATGAAGTTTAATGTAGATAAATGTAAAGTTATGCATCTTGGTACCAACAACCTGCATGCATCATATGTCCTAGGGGGCGCTACACTGGCGGATTCACTTGTTGAGAAGGATCTGGGTGTACTTGTAAATCATAAACTCAATAACAGCATGCAGTGTCAATCAGCTGCTTCAAAGGCCAGCAGGATATTGTCGTGTATTAAAAGAGGCATGGACTCGCGGGACAGGGATGTAATATTGCCACTTTACAAAGCATTAGTGAGGCCTCATCTAGAATATGCAGTTCAGTTCTGGGCTCCAGTTCATAGAAAGGATGCCCTGGAGTTGGAAAAAATACAAAGAAGAGCAACGAAGCTAATAAGGGGCATGGAGAATTTAAGTTATGAGGAAAGATTGAAAGAATTAAACCTATTTAGCCTTGAAAAAAGAAGACTAAGGGGGGACATGATTAACTTATATAAATATATTAATGGCACATACAAAAAATATGGTGAAATCCTGTTCCTTGTAAAACCCCCTCAAAAAACAAGGGGGCACTCCCTCCGTCTGGAGAAAAAAAGGTTCAAGCTGCAGAGGCGACAAGGCTTCTTTACAGTGAGAACTGTGAATTTATGGAATAGCCTACCGCAGGAGCTGGTCACAGCAGGGACAGTAGATGGCTTTAAAAAAGGGTTAGATAATTTCCTAGAACAAAAAAATATTAGCTCCTATGTGTAGAAATTTTTCCTTCCCTTTTCCCTTCCCTTGGTTGAACTTGATGGACATGTGTCTTTTTTCAGCCGTACTAACTATGTAACTATGTAACTATGTAACTATGTAATGGGCTTGTTCAAATTCAACAGTATGCCATTTTGGGCTGTGCAATGTCCCAGGAACATTTCAAAGACTGATGGAGTACTGTTTAGGCCATAAGAATTTTAAAAACGGTCCTCTTGTATCTAGATGACGTCATTGTTTACTCTAAGACATATGAAGAGCATTTGAAGCACCTGGGAGAAGTGTTGGATGTCCTCATCAAGTACGGTTTAAAAGTCAAGCCGTCAAAGTGCCATTTGCTGAAACCAAAGGTGCATTACCTGGGACATGTTGTCAGCGCTGAAGGAGTCATCCCAGATCCAGACAAAGTGGCTGCAGTGAAAGATTGGCCGACCCCTACTACCATTCAGGAGGTAAGAAGTTTCCTTGGATTTGTGGGGTACTACCGCCGCTTTATAAAGAACTTTGCCCAAATTGCAGCACCCCTACAGAAGTTGTTACGAGGCCAACCCAATCATAAGCTACAGAAGAATGTGCCTATACTCTGGTCTGAAGCTCAAGAGGTCTCCTTTATTAAACTCTAACAGATGCTAATTGAAACCCCCTTGTTGGCTTACCCAGACTACAGCCATCCTTTCCATTTGTAGACACATGCCAGCAAGAAAGGATTGGGTGCTGTGCTTTCCAAAGTACAGGATGAGAAAGAAAGGGTGATAGCTTATGGAAGTCGAGCCCTTAGAAGTACAGAAAGAAACGATGATAACTACAGCTCGTTTAAGTTGGAATTCCTTGCACTCGTGTGGGCCATTACTGAGAAGTTCCGGGACTACCTTACTGCCACTTCATTTGTAGTCTTTACCGACAACAACCCCCTGGCTCATTTAAACACAGCTCGGCTGGGAGCTTTGGAGCAAAGATGGGCATCCCGACTAGCCAACTTCAAATTCACCATCAAATACAGAACAGGAAAATCGGATGTGAATGCAGATGCACTGTCCCGGCTGCCTACAGTAGAAGAAGTGGACAGAGATGAGAAGAATTGGGAAGAGGTGGAAATGCCTGCTTTCTATGCACAATTTGCCAACCAAAATGCCATGACAACAAGGAGAGGAACCCTGCCCCCATCTAAACAAGTGCCTCTTAATCTGCAAACAGAGAAAGTACATTGGGCTCAGGTCCAGAAAGAAAGCAGAGTCTTGGAAAGTTTAAAAACCCTTCTTGAATCTGGCAGAAAACTCAGCAGGAGTCAGCGTATCAATGCTGATCCAGAGTTGGTCAAGCTGTTAAGGCAGAGAAAACGGCTATTCATAGGGAAGGGTCAGCTATACAGACGCACTCTAGATCCAATCACTTATGAACGTATGAATCAGATTGTGGTGCCCGGCAGGACGCCAGCATAGTCCTCGAAGCTTACCACGACCAGTCTGGTCGTTTTGGGTGTCAAAATACTGAAGCCACTATAAGAAGACGGTTCTTCTGGATTGGAATGAGAGAGGACATTGAAAAATGCTGTCGAGAATGTACTTCTTGTGCAGTGAGCCGACGAGAGCAATCTGGCCAGAAAGCGCCACTACATCCTATTGTGAGTCATAAGCCACTGGAATTAGTTGCACTTGACCATGTGAAGCTGGAGCCAAGAAGAACTGGGTTCACCCATGCTCTGACCATCATTGACCATTACACAAAGTTTGTTGTAGCAATGCCCGTGAGGGATTTGACAGCCAATACCACAGCTGAAGTTTTCTGGAAAACCTTTGTTCTACCTTATGGATATCCTAAACAGATTTTGACGGACCAAGGGTCTGCGTTTGAGTCACAATTATTTCAAGAGTTGTGCACCCTCTATGGCTGTAAGAAGTTAAGAACAACTGTGTACCATCCACAATGCAATGGACTCTGCGAAAGAATGAACAAGACACTGATAGGAATGCTGAAAACTGTGCCTACTCATCGAAGAGCGGATTGGCCCATTCTGATTCCAGAGCTAACTTATTTGTACAACAATACAGTCCATTGTTCCACCGGATACACTCCATACTTCCTGATGTTTGGTCGTCAAGGCAAACTACCGTCTGATATAGCTATGGAAGTTCAAGTCAGCGATACCATCAATCCACTACCACGAACAGACTGGGTAGCAGACCATCAGCATCGCCTGAATGAAGCCAATGAAATGGTTGAGAACCGGATGAAAGTCGTTTGTCAGAGACAAGAGGAGGACTATAATTGCAATGCCAACGCCGAACCTTTGAAAGTTGGGGATCGAGTCTGGTTAAAGAAGAACCACAGAACCAGCAAGCTAGATGACTATTGGGAACCAAGGCCGTACACTGTGAAAGCCATTCCTCATCCAGAAATAGAAATCTACGAGATTGGAAAAGAAAACGTAGAGAGTACCAAGGTGGTACACCGTAATCAGCTGAAACTTTGCCTGTTGAAGGATTCTAGAGAGGAAACCATTCCAGATGAGACACCCTCTGAGGGAAGACTGGAGTCCCCCATGGAAAATGCAGGTAACTTGTTCCCGTTTGGCTGGCCTTTCGGTCCTTGGATGCAACTAGGTGTCCCACAAGTTGTCCCTAGCCAAAGTGTGCCGATTGAGTCCCACCCAGAAGTTGTTCCGAGCTGCTGTGAACTAATTGACTCTCAGCCCCCTACTACTTGTGATCCTCCTAGAAGGTCGGAGAGAGCCACCAAAGGTAAAATGCCTGAACGATACTGTGACTGAATAGACATGTCTATGCTACAGACTATTTCTATGGAGCCCTATAGTTACATTTGACCCCCCAGTTGGCTGATGCAGCCTTGATTTGATTTTTGAGACCCAGAGACTGTCCTGGACTTTATTTTGAAACCCAAGTTGCGCACGTTGCGCCACATCTCTATTGAGTCTATTGAAGTGCAGCGCAAGGATTGTCGGCTGTACCATGCGCCTTGCAAATGGCGGCAGAAGATGTCTTGCCATATGGACGTTGTTGCCGGATGTATTGAGAGACACTCGTTTTACAGTATTGCCTTAATATTTTTGCCTTTCAGGACTGCACTATGGACATTTGCCGTTATGATGCACAGTTTACCTTTGATATGTGAATATGTTATATTGCATATTTTTGTCCCATTTTCGTTGCAGAGACAGTGTCGGGGACGACCCTGATTTTAACGGGCACGTATGTGATACCCAGGAAAATTGCTGTTTATTTACTGTCATTGTACTGTTGCTTTAGTATGCAGGTTTTAATGTGCTTTATTCTGTAATCATGGTTGGTACTGAATTCACTTCCCTATATGACTCAGCAGAAACATAAATCGGCTGTTTCACCTTAAGATGTATTCTCCAGAGAGAGGGGAGGGGTGTAGCTAGCTGGGACAGAGGAACGAACTTCACCGAGCACAGCAGTGTGGAGCAGAGGAGTGCAGCAGTGTGGAGCAGAGGAGTGCAGCAGTGTGGAGCAGAGGAGTGCAGCAGTGTGGAGCAGAGGAGTGCACCAGTGTGGAGCAGAGGAGTGCAGAAGTGAGGAGAAGTGTGCAGCAGCGTGCAGGCAGAGGAGAGCAGACAAGTCAGTGTCTGAAGTTGTATTCAGTGAGATGCTGCAGCAGCCATGTGGAACTGAGAGGAATTCTGTGAGAGGATCAGCAGCAGCCATGTGGAAGTGAAAGGAGTGCAGGTCAGTGTGTGTTGCATGTGGTACAGAAGCCAGACAAGGAGCTTGGACACTACTGAGAGTGCCTAGAGCAAAGCAAGGAGCTTGCACACAGCCTAGAATCCCCAAGGGACACCATTCCTCTGTGATAGTGCAACTGGATTGGGACAGTCAGCAGCGCACCTTCCAGCACAGTATAGGGAAGAAAGAGGAGCAGAACTCAGAGCACACTTGGAGGAATTACAGACAGAGTCAGGGAGGTGAAGCAGGTACCACCATTTGCAATACCCTGTGATATGTTTATACTACTTAAAGACATTGCATCTGTAACAAAAGTAACCACCAAGCATATTGTGCCCAGTAAAACTACTGTGAAAGTTTATTGAACCCTGTCTCTTGGAACATCCTTATTTCGGGGTACACCACATAACATCCCAGGGGACAGAGAACAGTGTATCCCACAAGCACCACTTATTTCACTGGTTCTGCGGCCCGAGGAGCGGGAGAGAGAAAGTGCGCCACCGTGACCAAAGGGAGCGAAAACCAACTTCAGCTCAGAGAGCCCCGCCCACCGCGACTCGGCGCCCGCGTTACCACACATAGTGATGTATTCTGCAGATTATTACACCACTGACCTCTCTGGAGATCTGCAGAACATTGCTCCTCTACCTTCTGACAGATACATAGTGATATATTCTGCAGATTATTACACCACTAACCTCTCTAGAGATCTGCAGAACTTTGCTCCCCTACCTCCTGACAGATACATAGTGATATATTCTGCAGATCATTACACCACTGACCTCTCTGGAGATCTGCAGAACATTGCTCTCTTCTCTCTACCTCCTAACAGATACATAGTGATATATTCTGCAGATTATTACACCACTAACCTCTCTAGAGATCTGCAGAACATTGCTCCTCTACCTCCTGACAAATACATAGTGATATATTCTGCAGATTATTACACCACTGACCTCTCTAGAGATCTGCAGAACATTGCTCTGTCCTCTCTACCTGTTGATCGATACATAGTGATATATTCTGCAGATTATTACACCACTGACCTATCTGGAGATCAGCAGAACATTGCTCTGTCCTCTCTACCTGTTGATAGATACATAGTGATATATTCTGCAGATTATTACACCACCGACCTCTCTGGAGATCTGCAGAACATTGCTCCTCTACCTCCTCACAGATACATAGTGATATATTCAGCAGATTATTACACCACTGACCTCTCTAGAGATCTGCAGAACATTGCTCCTCTACCTCCTGCCAGATACATAGTGATATATTCTGCAGATTATTACACCACTGACCCCTCCGGAGATCTACAGAACATTGCTCCTCTACCTCCTGACAGATACATAGTGATATATTCTGCAGATTATTACACCACTGACCTCTCTGGAGAGCTGCAGAACATTGCTCTGTCCTCTCTACCTCCTGACAGATACATAGTGATGTATTCTGCAGATTATTACACCAATGACCTCTCTGGAGATCTGCAGAACATTGCTCCTCTACCTTCTGACAGATACATAGTGATATATTCTGCAGATTATTACACCACTAACCTCTCTAGAGATCTGCAGAACTTTGCTCCCCTACCTCCTGACAGATACATAGTGATATATTCTGCAGATCATTACACCACTGACCTCTCTGGAGATCTGCAGAACATTGCTCTCTTCTCTCTACCTCCTAACAGATACATAGTGATATATTCTGCAGATTATTACACCACTAACCTCTCTAGAGATCTGCAGAACATTGCTCCTCTACCTCCTTACAAATACATAGTGATATATTCTGCAGATTATTACACCACTGACCTCTCTAGAGATCTGCAGAACATTGCTCTGTCCTCTCTACCTGTTGATAGATACATAGTGATATATTCTGCAGATTATTACACCACTGACCTCTCTAGAGATCTGCAGAACATTGCTCTGTCCTCTCTACCTGTTGATCGATACATAGTGATATATTCTGCAGATTATTACACCACTGACCTCTCTAGAGATCTGCAGAACATTGCTCTGTCCTCTGTACCTGTTGATCGATACATAGTGATATATTCTGCAGATTATTACACCACTGACCTATCTGGAGATCAGCAGAACATTGCTCTGTCCTCTCTACCTGTTGATAGATACATAGTGATATATTCTGCAGATTATTACACCACCGACCTCTCTAGAGTTCTGCAGAACATTGCTCCTCTACCTCCTGACAGATACATAGTGATATATTTTGCGGATTATTACACCACTGACCTCTCTGGAGATCTGCAGAACATTGCTCCTCTACCTCCTGACAGATACATAGTGATATATTTTGCGGATTATTACACCAATGACCTCTCTAGAGATCTGCAGAACATTGCTCTGTCCTCTCTACCTCCTGACAGATACATAGTGATGTATTCTGCAGATTATTACACCACTGACCTCTCTGGAGATCTGCAGAACATTGCTCTGTCCTCTCTACCTACTGACAGATACACAGTGATATATTCTGCAGATTATTACACCACTGACCCCTCCAGAGATCTGCAGAACATTGTTCATCTACCTCCTGACAGATATATAGTGATATATTCTGCAGATTATTACACCACTGACCTCTCTGGAGATCTGCAGAACATTGCTCCTCTACCTCCTGACAGATACATAGTGATATATTCTGCGGATTATTACACCACTGACCTCTCTAGAGATCTGCAGAATATTGCTCTGTCCTCTCTACCTGTTGATAGATACATAGTGATATGTTCTGAAGATTATTGCACCACTGACCTCCCTAGACATCTGCAGAACATTGCGCTGTCCTCTCTACCTGTTGACAGATACATAGTGATATATTCTGCAGATTATTACACCACCGACCTCTCTAGAGATCTGCAGAACATTGCTCCTCTACCTCCTGACAGATACATATTGATATATTCTGCAGATTATTACACCACTGACCTCTCTAGAGATCTGCAGAACATTGCTCTGTCCTCTCTACCTGTTGATAGATACATAGTGATATATTCTGCAGATTATTACACCACTAACCTCTCTAGAGATCTGCAGAACATTGCTCTGTCCTCTCTACCTGTTGATCGATACATAGTGATATATTCTGCAGATTATTACACCACTGACCTCTCTGGAGATCAGCAGAACATTGCTCTGTCCTCTCTACCTGTTGATAGATACATAGTGATATATTCTGCCGATTATTACACCACCGACCTCTCTAGAGTTCTGCAGAACATTGCTCCTCTACCTCCTGACAGATACATAGTGATATATTCTGCGGATTATTACACCACTGACCTCTCTAGAGATCTGCAGAATATTGCTCTGTCCTCTCTACCTGTTGATCGATACATAGTGATATATTCTGCAGATTATTACACCACTGACCTCTCTAGAGATCTGAAGAACATTGCTCCTCTACCTCCTGCCAGATACATAGTGATATATTCTGCAGATTATTACACCACTGACCCCTCCGGAGATCTACAGAACATTGCTCCTCTACCTCCTGACAGATACCTAGTGCTATATTCTGAAGATTTTTACACCACTGACCTCTCTGGAGATCTGCAGAACATTGCTCCTCTACCTCCTGACAGATACATAGTGATATATTCTGCAGATTATTACACCACTCACCTCTCTGGAGATCTGCAGAACATTGCTCTGTCCTCTCTACCTGTTGATAGATACATAGTGATATATTCTGCAGATTATTACACCACTGACCTCTCTAGAGATCTGAAGAACATTGCTCCTCTACCTCCTGCCAGATACATAGTGATATATTCTGCAGATTATTACACCACTGACCTCTCTAGGGATCTGCAGAACATTGCTCCTCTACAACCTTACAGATACATAGTGATATATTCTGAAGATTATTACACCACTGACCTCTCTGGAGATCTGCAGAACATTGCTCCTCTACCTCCTGACAGATACACAGTGATATATTCTGCAGATTATTACACCACTGACCTCTCTGGAGATCTGCAGAACATTGCTCCTCTACCTCCTGACAGATATATAGTGATATATTCTGCAGATTATTACACCACTGACCTCTCTGGAGATCTGCAGAACATTGCTCCTCTACCTCCTGACAGATACATAGGTGATATATTCTGCAGATTATTACACCACTGACCCCTCCGGAGATCTACAGATCATTGCTCTGTCCTCTCTACCTGTTGATAGATACATAGTGATATATTCTGCAGATTATTACACCACTGACCTCTCTGGAGATCTGCTGAACATTGCTCCTCTACATCCTGACAGATACATAGTGATATATTCTGCGGATTATTACACCACTGACCTCTCTAGAGATCTACAGAATATTGTTCTGTCCTCTCTACCTGTTAAAAGATACATAGTGATATGTTCTGAAGATTATTGCACCGCTGACCTCCCTAGACATCTGCAGAACATTGCGCTGTCCTCTCTACCTGTTGACAGATACATAGTGATATATACTGCAGATTATTACACCTTCGACCTCTCTAGAGATCTGCAGAACATTGCTCCTCTACCTCCTGACAGATACATATCGATATATTCTGCAGATTATTACACCACTGACCCCTCCGGAGATCTGCAGAACATTGCTCCTCTACCTCCTGACAGATACATAGTGATATATTCTGCAGATTATTACACCACTGACTTCTCTAGAAACCTGTAGAACATTCCTCTCTCCTCTTTACCTCCTGCCAGATATATAGTGATATATTCTGCAGATTATTACACCACTGATCTCTCTAAAGATCTGCAGAACATTCCTCTCTCCTCTCTACCTCCTGCCAGATACATAGTGATATATTCTGCAGATTATTACACCACTGACTTCTCTAGAGATCTGCAGAAAATTGCTCCTCTACCTCCTGACAGATACATAGTGATGTATTCTGCAGAATATTACACCACTGACCTCTCTGGAGATCTGCAGAACATTATTCCTCTACCTCCTGACAGACATATAGTGATATATTCTGCGAATTATTACACCACTGACCTCTCTGGAGATCTGCAGAACATTGCTCTGTCCTCTCTACCTCCTTACAGATACATAGTGATATATTCTGCAGATTATTACACCACTGACCTCTCTAGAGATCTGCAGAACATTGCTCTGTCCTCTCTACCTCCTGACAGATACATAGTGATATATTCTGCAGATTATTACACCACTGACCTCTCTGGAGATCTGCAGAACATTGCTCCTTTACCTCCTGCCAGATACATAGTGATATATTCTGCGAATTATTACACCACTGACCTCTCTGGAGATCTGCAGAACATTGCTCCGTCCTCTCTACCTCCTGCCAGATACATAGTGATGTAATCTGCAGAATATTACACCACTGACCTCTCTGGAGATCTGCAGAACATTGCTCCTCTATCTCCTGACAGATACATAGTGATATATTCTGCAGATTATTACACAACTGACCTCTCTGGAGATCTGCAGAACATTGCTCCTCTACCTCCTGACAGATACATAGTGATATATTCTGCAGATTATTACACCACTGACCTCTCTGGAGATCTGCAGAACATTGCTTCTCTACCTCCTGACAGACATATAGTGATATATTCTGCGAATTATTACACCAATGACCTCTCTGGAGATCTGCAGAACATTGCTCTGTCCTCTCTACCTCCTGACAGATACATAGTGATATATTCTGCAGATTATTACACCACTGACCTCTCTAGAGATCTGCAGAACATTGCTCTGTCCTCTCTACCTCCTGACAGATACACAGTGATATATTCTGCAGATTATTACACCACTGACCTCTCTGGAGATCTGCAGAACATTGCTCCTCTACCTCCTGACAGATACATAGTGATATATTCTGCGAATTATTACACCACTGACCTCTCTGGAGATCTGCAGAACATTGCTCTGTCCTCTCTACCTGTTAATAGATACATAGTGATATATTCTGCAGATTATTACACCACTGACCTCTCTGGAGATCTGCAGAACATTGCTCTGTCCTCTCTACCTCCTGCCAGATACATAGTGATGTAATCTGCAGAATATTACACCACTGACCTCTCTGGAGATCTGCAGAACATTGCTCCTCTACCTCCTGACAGATACATAGTGATATATTCTGCAGATTATTACACAACTGACCTCTCTGGAGATCTGCAGAACATTGCTCCTCTACCTCCTGACAGATACATAGTGATATATTCTGCAGATTATTACACCACTGACCTCTCTGGAGATCTGCAGAACATTGCTTCTCTACCTCCTGACAGATATATAGTGATATATTCTGCGAATTATTACACCACTGACCTCTCTGGAGATCTGCAGAACATTGCTCTGTCCTCTCTACCTCCTGACAGATACATAGTGATATATTCTGCAGAATATTACACCACTGACCTCTCTGGAGATCTGCAGAACATTGCTCTTTCCTCTCTACCTCCTGACAGATGCATAGTGATATATTCTGCAGATTATTACACCACTGACCTCTCTAGAGATCTGCAGAACATTGCTCTGTCCTCTCTACCTCCTGACAGATACATAGTGATATATTCTGCAGATTATTACACCACTGACCTCTCTGGAGATCTGCAGAACATTGCTCCTCTACCTCCTGACAGATACATAGTGATATATTCTGCAGATTATTACACCACTGACCTCTCTGGAGATCTGCAGAACATTGCTTCTCTACCTCCTGACAGATATATAGTGATATATTCTGCGAATTATTACACCACTGACCTCTCTGGAGATCTGCAGAACATTGCTCTGTCCTCTCTACCTCCTGCCAGATACATAGCGATGTAATCTGCAGAATATTACACCACTGACCTCTCTGGAGATCTGCAGAACATTGCTCTGTCCTTTCTACCTCCTGACAGATACATAGTGATATATTCTGCAGATTATTACACCACTGACCTCTCTGGAGATCTGCAGAACATTGCTCTGTCCTCTCTACCTCCTGACAGATACATAGTGATATAATCTGCAGAATATTACACCACTGACCTCTCTGGAGATCTGCAGAACTTTGCTCTGTCCTCTCTACCTCCTGACAGATACATAGTGATATATTCTGCAGATTATTACACAACTGACCTCTCTGGAGATCTGCAGAACATTGCTCCTCTACCTCCTGACAGATACATAGTGATATATTCTGCAGATTATTACACCACTGACCTCTCTGGAGATCTGCAGAATATTGCTCCTCTACCTGCTGACAGATACATAGTGATATATTCTGCAGATTATTACACCACTGACCTCTCTGGAGATCTGCAGAACATTGCTTCTCTACCTCCTGACAGATATATAGTGATATATTCTGCGAATTATTACACCACTGACCTCTCTGGAGATCTGCAGAACATTGCTCTGTCCTCTCTACCTCCTGACAGATACATAGTGATATATTCTGCAGAATATTACACCACTGACCTCTCTGGAGATCTGCAGAACATTGCTCTGTCCTCTCTACCTCCTGACAGATACATAGTGATATATTCTGCAGATTATTACACCACTGACCTCTCTGGAGATCTGCAGAACATTGCTCTGTCCTCTCTACCTCCTGACAGATACATAGTGATATATTCTGCAGATTATTACACCACTGACATCTCTGGAGATCTGCAGAACATTGCTCCTCTACCTCCTGACAGATATATAGTGATATATTCTGCGAATTATTACACCACTGACCTCTCTGGAGATCTGCAGAACATTGCTCTGTCCTCTCTACCTCCTGACAGATACATAGTGATATATTCTGCAGATTATTACACCACTGACCTCTCTGGAGATCTGCAGAACATTGCTCTGTCCTCTCTACCTCCTGACAGATACATAGTGATATATTCTGCAGATTATTACACCACTGACCTCTCTGGAGATCTGCAGAACATTGCTCTGTCCTCTCTACCACCTTACAGATACATAGTGATATATTCTGCAGATTATTACACCACTGACCTCTCTGGAGATCTGCAGAATATTGCTCCTCTACCTCCTGACAGATACATAGTGATATATTCTGCAGATTATTACACCACTGACCTCTCTGGAGATCTGCAGAACATTGCTTCTCTACCTCCTGACAGATATATAGTGATATATTCTGCGAATTATTACACCACTGACCTCTCTGGAGATCTGCAGAACATTGCTCTGTCCTCTCTACCTCCTGACAGATACATAGTGATATATTCTGCAGATTATTACACCAATGACCTTTCTGGAGATCTGCAGAATGTTGCTCTGTCCTCTCTACCTGCTGATAGATACTTATTGATATATTCTGCAGATTATTACACCTATGAGTTTTCCACACCCTTATGATCCCGGTAGATAAAAGGCTTCCTGGATAAATTCCCCAATATATATGTAACACCTGCAGAGAAAGCATTGTGTATAGAGGATGCTGCAGTTAATGTCAAGCAGGGACTCACATCAACAGACATTAGCACCTCTTCTTCTGAAGTGCAGTGGACTACATGTCCCAGCAACACTTGCTTCTCTATACCCCTGCAGCCTAGGAGAGGAGCAGGAGAGGAGTGCACTGATTGGCTGAGCAGGGGCTTGCGGGACAAGGCTGGGCAGGGAGGAGAGACAGTGGCCATTTTTGGGAGAGACACATAGTCAGGAGATAGGGAGACTGTGAGTGCATTGCAGAGAGTAGAGAGTCCTGCACTGGGGCACACAGCACAGAGACCCAGAGACAGTCCTGACAGCCCAGCAGCTCACTGTATGAGAGGAAGAAATGCTGCAGCAGCATCCCCTCTGCAAAACAGCCTGATTCCAGGGAGGTTCCCTGCTCTGCAGCACTGGAGGATTTTGCCTGCCACTCCATTGTCTTCCACGCGTCTGAACGCTGCAGCCCCGAGCTGGATCCCGGGGGAATATCATCTTTGCTGCAAGAAGTAGTGAGTACACATTGCTGGAACTTATTGTGCTGATATTGAGGACTTAGTGAGAGAACTGTTCTTGAGAGGAATTCCAGTAATTAAGTGCACCAACGGTTACAGAAAAGCGCGCCAACGTCCGTGGCAACAGGGCCCCAATGTTTGGACTGTGTTCATTGCATTACTGCAGCCATTAGTAACATTATAATGTGACAGTAACAGTATAAGTGCGTGCCGGCTATTACCAGCAGTATAAGTGCATGCCGGCTATTACCAGCAGTATAAGTGCGTGCCGGCTATTACCAGCAGTATAAGTGCGTGCCGGCTATTACCAGCAGTATAAGCGCGTGCCGGCTATTACCAGCAGTATAAGCGCGTGCCGGCTATCACCAGCGGTATAAGCGCGTGCCGACTATCACCAGCGGTATATGCGCGTGCCGGCTATCGCCAGCGGTATAAGTGCGTGCCGGCTATCGCCAGCGGTATAAGCGCGTGTCAGCTATCACCAGCGGTATAAGCGCGTGCCGGCTATCACCAGCAGTATAAGCGCGTGCCGGCTATCACCAGCAGTATAAGCGTGTGCCGGCTATCACCAGCAGTATAAGCGCGTGCCGGCTATCACCAGCAGTATAAGCGCGTGCCGGCTATCACCAGCAGTATAAGCGCGTGTCGGCTATCACCAGCAGTATAAGCGCGTGCCGGCTATCACCAGCAGTATAAGCGCGTGCCGGCTATCACCAGCAGTATAAGTGTGGGTGAGTGATCATTATCCTGTATGGGTCACTGATATACTGTATATGTTTGGTGAAGATAGTATCCTAACCCTTTGTTATCCCCATAACCAGAGGCGTAGCTAGGTTCTCCAGCACCTGGGGCAAAGATTCAGTTTGGCGCCCCCCCCCCCACCAACCTCTTTCCCGACATCTCCTTCCCCCTCGCCGTGTTTGTTTTCTCTACCAATCGCGAGCATAAAAACATTTCTACATTTTACAAGCAATATGGTTCTATACACAACACCAGAACCAAGCTCACTACATATATAAAACACCAGCACAAATACAGCTCAATTTAGTGCAACCCCTGCCGTATAGGTGTGTACGGCGTAAAACTACAGCTCCCAGCATGGCCCAAACAATGATCTGGATATGCTGGAAGATGCCGTTTCACAAAAAATAAATCCTATCATAATCATCTCACTGCAGATCATACAGCGACTACAGTACTGATTAGAGGCAGAATAAACATTTACATTAAGTGACTCACCGGTGACGTCTCAGATTCTAGTTCTTTTTCTCCATCCGGTCCAGACCTCTATGATGACTTCTCCCGATCACAGCCCATTTCTGCAGTTTGCCGCTCACATGTCTTCAGCTTCTCACTTTTCCAACATTTCTGCACCTATAAATAAATATAAAGTTATCATTATACCACACACTACGCCCCTAAATATAATAGCGCCATACACTGCACCTCTAATTATAATAGCACCATACACCGTGTCACACACACACACACACACACACTGTGCCCCCTGTAGATAGTGCCTGCCATAGAGCCCCCTGTAGATAGTGCCTGCCATAGAGCCCCTGTAGATAGTGCCCCCATATAGACCACCCCTGTATAGTGTCCCACAAATAACTCCCCCTATAGTGCTCTACAGATAGCCCACCCTTGTATATAGCCCGCTGTAGATATAGCCCACCCCTGTATATAGTACTCTACAGATAGCACAACCATGTATGTAGCCCCCCCTGTAGATATAGCCCACCCCTGTATATAGTGCTCCACATATAGTCCACCCCTGTATATAGTGTTTCACAGATAGCCCCGCTTGTACATATAGTCCACCCCTGTATATAGCGCTCTACTAGATAGTCCACCCCTGTATATAGTGCTCCACAGATAGCCCACCCTTGTATATAGTATATACAGGGGTGGGCTATCTGTGGAGCACTATATACAGGGGTGGGCTTTCTGTGGACCACTATAGGGGGAGCTATTTGTGGGATACTATATACAGGGGTGGGCTATATCTACAGGGGGACTATATAGAGGGGTGGGCTATATCTACAGGGGGACTATATCTACAGGGGGACTATATCTACAGGGGTGGGCTATCTACAGGGGGACCATATCTACAGGGGGACCATATCTACATGGCTGGGCTATACACAGGGGTGGGCTATACACAGGGGTGGGCTATATCTACAGGGGTGGGCTATATCTACAGGGATGGGCTATATCTACAGGGGTGGGCTATATCTACAGGGGGACTATATCTACAGGGGGACTATATCTACAGGGGTGGGCTATCTACAGGGGGACCATATCTACAGGGGGACCATATCTACAGGGGGACCATATCTACAGGGGTAGGCTATATCTACAGGGGTGGGCTATATCTACAGGGGTGGGCTATATCTACAGGGGTGGGCTATATCTACAGGGGTGGGCTATATCCAGGGGTGGGCTATATCTACAGGGGTGGGCTATATCTACAGGGGTGGGCTATATCTACAGGGGGCTATAACTATATAGCCCCCCTGTAGCTATAGCTCACCCCTGTATATGGTGCTCCATAGATAGCCCACCCCAGTATATAGCCCCCCTGTAGATATAGTCCCCCTGTATATAGCCCACCCCCTGTAGATATAGTCCACCTGTATATAGCCCACCCCCTGTAGATATGGTCCCCCTGTAGATAGCCCACCCCAGTATATAGCCCCCCTGTAGATATAGCCCACCCCCTGTAGATATAGCCCCCCTGTAGATATAGTCCCCCTGTAGATATAGTCCCCCCCGCAGATACAGACACACACGTCTATTACAGTTAAAAAAAATAAATAAATATTCAAACTCACCTTATTCCCGCTCCCACGCCGTCCGGCAGCCATGGAGACCTGCGCTCTTCTGCGCAGGTCTCCAGGGGGTTGAACACAGCTTCTATGAAAGGCACTGATTGGCTGGGAAGGATGACTTTCCCTGTCAGTCAGTCAGCGTCTTTCATCGACGGAAGCTTCACTGGTACAAAAGGTACCAGTTGCTTAATTCGTGGAAAGGCGCTGAATGGCCGGGCACGGAACGTGCCCGGTCATTCATTGCTTCTAATTGTATCTGTGTCATTGCGACACAGGTACAATTATAGTGCAGGAGGAGGTGGCGCTGGCGCCCCCCTCTGAGCTGCGGCCGGGGCACGTGCCCCGCCTGCCCCCCCCCTAGCTACGCCCCTGCCCATAACATTTCTGGGAATATTGATATGTGTTGTACCAGCCAGTTCTGGCATATAGCCCATGCCCACCACTAGGGGGTCAATCACACAGAACTGTAACTGTTATGTCATTTGTGCTTTATTTCTTTATTTGCATCATTTTTATTCAGATCGCCTATGTTTACCTTTCCCTAAATAAAACGGTTGAGTAGTTTCACCATAACCGCTTGTGAGTGTGTACTGAGCAAATGTGGGGGTTTCCCGTGTCGACCCCTGGCAGAAGAGGAAGACCCTCCTGCTTTCGTATAGAGCTCCTAGCAAGATTTGGGTGGAGGCACTGCGCCATAGTGAGGTGAGAACTACAATACACCCTGCCTACAGAGGTCGGCCCAAAGGGGTGTTACACATATATTGTAATTGACAGATTTTGACATGATATTGATCACTTTTTAGCCCAACGTTTAGTTGATCTGTCCCAATCTCCACAGTAAAGTGTCCATAGGTCTCCACTAGACCGACAGGGGTAAAAATAAAGTGTCCTTTTGGCCTAAGTCAGGCTGATATACGCTATTCCATACAACGGAATCCCTCAAGAAATGTACAATGCGTGGTATATGTTTTTAATGGAAGACTATGGGTGACGTATACCACTATATAGCATATGTCACAGGCCTCCGTTTCATGTATACGTCATAGGATTTACAATAGATTTTCATGACATGTATATGTTACATTGATCCGTCGATGGGAGTCAGATGCCTGTGACAGATGCCTAACCGTGGCATCCCTCACCTATAGGCTATTATGGCATCCGTTTAACGTATATGTCTTGAAAGGGGTCATGAGAGATAATGACGCATACATTTAACGTACGCTATTGTAGTCTATGCTTGGCAGATGCCACTGTTTAGTATCTGTCACTGTCTATGTTTAACGTATATGTCGGGAGCTGTTCCTGGCATATACATTTAGTGGAGGCTAAAAACGTGATGTGATGGGGACTTATAGACTTTTCTAGACTGTTATTCGTTGGAAACACAGTAAAATGTGACTTCTCGTGATCTAGTCCCCTGCAGGCCGTCTTCAACTCCGATAAAGGAGTTTCTAAGTACATTCTTTTCTCTGACAATCAGCTGAAACAAAATAAAACATAATACTGTCCTCACTGTATGTCTTATATTCCCTGTATACTGTCCTCACTATATGTACTAAATTCCCAGTATCCTGTCGTCACTGTATCTCCTATATTCCCTGTATACTGTCCTCACTGTATGTCTTATATTCCCAGTATACTGTCCTCACTATATGTCTTATATTCCCTGTATATTGTCCTCACTATATGTACTAAATTCCCAGTATCCTGTCCTCACTGTATCTCCTATATTCCCTGTATACTGTCCTCACTACATGTACTATATTCCCAGTATACTTTCCTCACTGTATCTCCTATATTCCCTGTATACTGTCCTCACTATATGTACTATATTCCCAGTATCCTATCCTCACTGTATTTCCTATATTCACTGTATACTGTACTCGCTATATGTAGTTTTCCATGTATACTGTCCTCACTATACGTACTAAATTCCCACTATCCTGTCCCCACTGTATGTCCTATATTTCCAGTATATTGTCCTTGCTGTATGTACTATATTCTCTGTATATTCTCCTCACTGTATATAGTATAATCTCTGTATATTATCCTTACTGTATGTTCTATATTCCCTGTATACTGTCCTCACTATAGGTACTATATTCCCAGTATACTGTCCTCCCTGGATGTCCTATATTCCCTGTATACTGTCCTCACGCTATGTACTTTTTTCCCAGTATACTCTCCTCACTGTATGTCTTATATTCCCTGTATACTGTCCTCACTATATGTATTATATTCCCAGTATACTGTCCTCACTATATGTAGTAAATTCGCAGTATCCTGTCCCCACTGTATGTCCTATATTCCCTCTATACTATCCTCACTACATGTACTATGTTCCCAGTATACTTTCCTCACAGTATGTCCTATATTTTCTGTATACTGTCTGCACTGTATGTCCTATATTCCCTGTATACTGTCCGCACTGTATGTCCTATATTCCCTGTATACTGTCCTCATTATATGTACTAAATTCCCAGTATCCTGCCATTACTGTATGTCCTATATTCCCTGTATGCTGTCCTCACTGTATGTCCTATATTCCCTGTATGCTGTCCTTACTGTATGTACTATATTCTCTTTATATTGTATTCTCTGTATGTGTTATATTCCCTGTATTCTTTCCTCACTATATGTACTATATTCCTTGTATACTGTCCTCACTACATGTACTATATTCCCAGTATACTGTCCTCACTATATGTACTAAATTCCCAGTATACTTTCCTCAAGTATGTACTATATTTTCTGTATACTATCCTCACTGTATGTCAGATATTCCCAGTATTCTGTCCTCACTGTATGTCCTATATTCCCTGTATACTAGGCTCATTGTATGTCCTATATTCCCTGTATACTGTCCTCACTGTCTGTCCTATATTCCCTGTATGCTGTCCTTACTGTATGCACTATATTCTCTGTATATTATATTCTCTGTATGTCTTATATTCCCTGTATACTGTCCTCACTATATGTACTATATTCTCTGTATACTGTCCTCACTGTATGTCCTATATTCCCAGTATACTGTCCTCACTATATGTACTATATTTCCGGTATACTGTCCTCACTATATGTACTATATGCCTGTATACTGTCCTTACTGTATGTCCTATATACTTTGTATATTGCCCCCACTGTATGTCCTATATTCCCTGTATACTGTCCTCACGCTATGTACTTTTTCCCAGTATACTGTCCTCACTGTATGTCTTATATTCTCCGTATATTGTCCTCACTGTATGTCTTATATTCCCTGTATTCTGTCCTCACTGTATGTCCTATATTCCCTGTTTACTGTCCTCACTACATGTATTATATTCCCAGTATATTTTCCTCACAGTATGTCCTATATTTTCTGTATACTATCCTCACAGTATGTCCTATATTCCCAGTATACTGTCCTCACTGTATGTCCTATATTCCCTGTATACTAGGCTCTTTGTATGTCCTATATTCCATGTATATTGTCCTCACTGTATGTCCTATATTCCCTGTATACTGTCCTCACTGTATGTCCTTAATACTGTCCTCACTATATGTATTATACTCCCAGTATATTGTCATTTAATGTCCTATATGCCATGTATACTGTCCTCACTGTATGTCCTATATTCCATGTATATTGTCCTCACTGTATGTACTATATTATACTCCCAGTATATTGTCCTCATTTAATGTCCTATATGCCTTGTATACTGTCCTCACTGTATATCCTATATTCCCTGTATACTAGCCTCATTGTATGTCCTATATTCCCTGTATACTGTTCTCACTGTCTGTCCTACATTCCCTGTATACAGTCCTCACTATATGTACTATATTCCCTGTATACTGTTCTCACTGTCTGTCCTACATTCCCTGTATACAGTCCTCACTATATGTACTATATTCCCTGTATACTGTCCTCACTGTATGTCCTATATTCCCTGTATACTAGCCTCATTGTATGTCCTATATTCCCTGTATACTGTTCTCACTGTCTATCCGAGGGGTCTCAAACTCGGCCGGGTAAGTGGGCCGCATATAGAAAAAATGGGAAGTTGACGGGCCGCATTACTTTCAAATTTGATACAATACAAAATTGTCAATCAATTAGTTATTTGATCTACTATAACACTATATTACTATCATAATAATACTACATTACTATAATAATACTACATTACTATAATAATAATAATAATAATAATAATAATAATAATAATAATAATAATAATACATTACTATAATAATAATACTACATTACTATAATAATACTACATTACTATAATAATACCGCTAGGTTTAAAATTTTGAGATATTTCTCCACGTGCTTATTTCAACAATTCAGTTTTCCAGTTTGTGTCGCTAAATGCAGTCCGGCGGCTCAGTTGGCAGCGTTTGGCAGACACACATGTCAAGATTGGGCAGTCCCTTTTTAGACCGTGCCACAGTGCCCTCTGTAGATAATGCCACAGTGCCCTCTGTAGATAATGCCACAGTGCCCTCTGTAGATAATGCCACAGTGCCCTCTGTAGATAATGCCACAGTGCCCTCTATAGATAATGCCACAGTGCCCTCTGCAGATAATGCCACAGTGCCCTCTGTAGATAATGCCACAGTGCCCTCTGTAGATAATGCCACAGTGCCCTCTGTAGATAATGCCACAGTGCCCTCTGTAGATAATGCCACAGTGCCCTCTGTAGATAATTCCACAGTGCCCTCTGTAGATAATGCCACAGTGCCCTCTGTAGATAATGCCACAGTGCCCTCTGTAGATAATGCCACAGTGCCCTCTGTAGATAATGCCACAGTGCCCTCTGTAGATAATGCCACAGTGCCCTCTGTAGATAATGCCACAGTGCCCTCTGTAGATAATGCCACAGTGCCCTCTGTAGATAATGCCACAGTGCCCTCTGTAGATAATGCCACAGTGCCCTCTGTAGATAATGCCACAGTGCCCTCTGTAGATAATGCCACAGTGCCCTCTGTAGATAATGCCACAGTGCCCTCTGTAGATAATGTCACAGTGCCCTCTGTAGATAATGCCACTGTGCCGTCTGTAGATAATGCCACTGTGCCGACTGTAGATAATGCCACTGTGCCGTCAGTAGATAATGCCACTGTGCCGTCTGTAGATAATGCCACTGTGCCGTCTGTAGATAATGCCACTGTGCCGTCTGTAGATAATGCCACTGTGCCGTCTGTAGATAATGCCACTGTGCCGTCTGTAGATAATGCCACTGTGCCGTCTGTAGATAATGCCACTGTGCCGTCTGTAGATACTGGACAGCGATGTCAGAGGCTTCCCCAGAGTCCCGGAGCAGAGCCTATACTAGCGTTTTGCCCGGGACTCCAGCTCTGGGGAAGCCCCAGACATACTAGCGCTCTGCCCGGGACTCTGCATATATGGACAGCGATGTCAGGGAATTCCGCAGAGTCCCGGAGCAGAGGCTATACTAGCGCTCTGCACGGGACTCTGGCTCTGGGGAAGCCCCAGACATCGCTGTCCATATGTGGACATCGATGTCAGGGAATTCCACAGAATCCCGGAGCAGAGCCTGCACTAGCGGCTCTGTGTCCCACGGGCCGCAGATGACAGCGTCAGGGGCCACATGCGGGCCGCTTGCTTGAAACCCCTGCTTTAGAGGGTAATTTATTTATTTTTTAACTTTGTGTACATAAAAATAAACCTTTGTTTTACATCCCCTTAGGGGACTTGACCCAGCAATCATTGCATCGCTTGCATGATACTATTGCACTACTAATGTACTGAAGTATATCGTGATCCCTGCCGGAGGCAAGTCTTAATAGGAGTGCAGAGATGGCAGACCTGGGGCCCCTCATTCGGGCACCAGGTTGCCATGCCAATCATCGGCAGCCTGCGATCGCGCCGTTGAGTTGCCTACTACCTATATATATATATATATAGGTAGTAGGCAAGGAAGCCATTTTATGGCTTGAAAAAGTTTGTGAGGAGAAGGTGTGTGCAGCCAGTGTCAGGGTAGCCATCAGTTTTTGTGTCAGTTTAGGGTCTAGACTATAGATGGAGGGCTTAGAGCAGTTGCTGGAGAGGATTAGGGTACAGGCAGTGGAGAAGGGGCTAGGGTGGGTGCAGGAGCAGTTAGGGGCCCTTGTGGGGTCTCCTTTAGGGTGTCCCACCAGGGCTCTGCGTTCCAGGCCACCTGAGCGCCTCAGCCCTACATCGCCGGTTCCACGGCGCAGACGGAGTGTGACCCCCCCCCCTTACCTGCTGTGGAGGTTCCGGAGGCCGGGAGCAGTGGCGTGGACGGTCCGAGGCCGGTGGGAGAGATGGCGGCAGTTTCCGGTGTGCGGGTGAGGGCATCAGGAAGGAGCGGTCGGGCCCCTGGCATCCAGAGCAGCGTGCGGCGGGCAGTCGGCCCATGTGACCGCAGTCGAATGAAGAGGCCGATAGAGCAACATGGGCCCGTTCGGCAAGAAAGGCTTCCATCATTGGCGGTTCAGCAGACGGAGGCGTCTTCTTCTGCCTTCAGCGCGGCAAGCTCACCTGGAGAGCCCGCCTGGAGCTCGTCCAGGGGACCGGAGGCAGGTCAGGATGGTGCGGCTGCAGGGGTGAGTGTTCATGGCGCTCCCGCAGTGCCATCTGCTGGATGGGAGGCATGAGACAGTATTACACCAGAGGCGTAGCTAGGTTCTCCAGTACCCGGGGCAAAGATTCAGTTTGGCGCCCCCCCCCAACCTCTTTCCCGACATCTCCTTCCCCCTCGCAATGTTTGTTTTCTCTACCAGTCGACGTGTCATTTATTTTCCATATTTCTTTTTATGTAACTCGAGCATAAAAACATTTGTACATTTTACAAGCAATATAGTTCTATACACAACACCAGAATAGTGCTCAGTACATAAATACAGCCCCAGAACCAAGCTCAGTACATATATAAAGCACCAGCACAAATACAGCTCAATTTAGTGCAACCCGTGACGTATAGGTTCACACTAAATTGTTTCCAGCTCCCAGCATGGTCCGAACAATGGTAAAGATATGCTGGGTGATGCTGTTTCATAAAAAAAAAAATCATACCACCCATCATCTCTCTGCAAATCATACAGTGATTACAGTGCTGATTAGAGGCAGAATGAACATTTACATTAAGTGACTCACCGGTGACGTCTCAGATTCTAGTTATTTTTCTCCATCCGGTCCAGACCTCTATGATGACTTCTCCCGGTCACAACCCATTTCTGCAGTTTGCTTCTCAGATGTCTTCAGCTTCTCACTTTTCCTACATTTCTACACCTATAAACAAAGATAAAGTTCTCATTATACCACACACTACGCCCCTAAATATAATAGCGCCATACACTGCACCTCTAATTATAATAGCACCATACACCATGTCCCACACACACACACTGTGCCCCCTGTAGATGGTGCCTGCCATAGAGCACCCTGTAGATAGTGCCCCCCATAGAGCCCCCTGTAGATAGTGCCCCCATATAGCCCACCTCTGTATAGTGTCCCACATATAGCACCCCCTATAGTGCTCTACAGATAGCCCACCCCTGTATATAGTGCTCCACATATAGCCCAACCCTGTATATAGCCCCCCTGTAGATATAGCCCACCCCTGTATATAGTTCTCCACAGATAGCCCCCTGTATATATAGCCCACCCTGTATATAGTGCTCCACAGATAGCCCACCCCAGTATATAGCCCCCCCTGTAGATAAATCCACACCCGTAGATAATGCCACACACTTTTTTATTCCGATAAAATAACAAACTATTCAAACTCACCTTAATCCCGTTCCCACGCCGTCCGGCAGCAATGGAGACCTGCTCTCTTCTGCGCAGGTCTCCTGGGGTTGAACGCTTCTCTGTCAATCAGCGCCTTTCAACAATGCAAGCGGCGCAAAGTATCGAGCCGCTTCACTTGTAGAAAGGCGCTGGCTGTATGGCCGGCAGTGGCGGATTAAGTATACCATAGGCCATGGGCTGTTCCACAAACTTGGGCCCCCCTTCCCTACCGCCGCTCTGCCGTGTCTATAGTGAACACCACCTTTTTGTGTGATCATTGACAAATGGTTGTTACGATTCCCCTTGTTAAAGGGCTGTGTCCCTACATACTGACAGTCTCCAACCATCGCTGACAGTATCACACTGTGTAGGGACACATCCTCCTGACAATGGGAATGGTAACACGCATTTGTCTATTAGCTCTGGGTACACAGAAATATGTAGAATACAAGAATTACCTGCAACAGACATGTCAGGAGAGGAGATCCCCTATAGATCCAGTGACGTCTTCTCTGATGGGAGCCATTTTCTTTTCTTCTCCATCTGGCACAGACCGTTATGGCGACTTCTCTTGATGAGACATCTTTGCCCATCACTTTTGCAGCCATTTCCAGCCCCTATAGAAACACACAAATTTAGACACCCAGGCCCAGGCCCATACATTAAAGGGGTGGTGCGGGCACAGACCGTTTTTTATACTGATGACCTATCCACGTGCCTGGACAACCCCTTTTACTCATACTAATAAAATTGGAACACAGACTAGATTATAGAATACCTACAGACCCCAGACCTTCTAAGCTATTGCAGTCCCCAGACCAGACCCCCTAAACAAATACAGACCCCCATCACAAGCACCCTGAATAAATACAGACCTCAGACCGGACCCCTAAATACGGACACCAGACCTGACCCCCTACACTAATAATAACCCCAGACCTGACTCCCTTAATACAGACCTCAGACCAGACGCCCTAAATGAATACAGACCCCCTAAATAAAAACCCCAAAACTAATACAGACCCCTAAATACAGACCCCATAAACAAATACAGATCACACCCCCAAATACAGACCCCCTAAATACCGACACAGACCTCAAACTAAAACAGACCCCCTAAATACCGACCCCAGATCACTTAAACTAACACAGACCCCTAAATATACAGACCCTAAATCCCTTAATCTGATACAGACCCCAGACCAGACCCCCTAAATACAGACCCCTTAAACTAATAGACACCAAACCTCCTAAATACAGTCCCCAAACCAGGCCCCCTAAATACAGACCCCACACCAGACCCCCTAAATACAGACCCCACACCAGACCCCCTAAATACAGACCCCACACCAGACCCCTAAATACAGACCCCACACCAGACCCCTAAATACAGTCCCCACACCAGACCCCTAAATACAGTCCCATTAAACAAATCAATCCCCTTATACTTACATAGTCAGTCTTCTCTGTGGAGTCGCTGCTGCTGGAAGTCCTGCGGTCATGTGACCAGCAGGTCTCTAAGCAATAGTAAGAACTTCAGAGATGAGGTCATGTGACCAGCAGGTCTCTAAGCAATAGTAAGAACTTCAGAGATGAGGTCATGTGATCAGCAGGTCTCTAAGCAATAGTAAGAACTTCAGAGATGAGGTCATGTGACCAGCAGGTCTCTAAGCAATAGTAAGAACTTCAGAGATGAGGTCATGTGACCAGCAGGTCTCTAAGCAATAGTAAGAACTTCAGAGATGAGGTCATGTGACCAGCAGGTCTCTAAGCAATAGTAAGAACTTCAGAGATGAGGTCATGTGACCAGCAGGTCTCTAAGCAATAGTAAGAACTTCAGAGATGAGGTCATGTGACCTTATGTCTAAAGGTCCTTTTGCAGGACATACACAATGCAGTTTTATCGCGTTTTTTTGCCGCAATTTGCGGCAAAATCGCGACAAAACTACAATGTACCATGATAATCCGCCATTGATGGCCGGGCACATGCCCCCCCCCCCCGCCATCCCCAGCTACGCTCCTGATTACACCCTGTAGTAAAAAAAACGCTTCGTGAAATAAAAAGTTCATGTCACTTCTTGAGTCCTTTTTGGAGCAGTTTTTCATTGTGTCAATAAAAAAACAGCTTAAAAAAAAAAAATGCATCAAAAACTTTTGCTTAAGAAGCATCTGAAAATCAGAGGCCGTTTTCCCTTAAAAACATCCGCATTTTACAGCCGATTTTACTTTAGCGTGTGAACATACCCTCAGCGTAAACACTGTTGATTTTCGAAAACTGATTTAATTGCGTATTATAGTAACCGCAGAGTGGATGAAATTTGACCAAATATGCTGAGAAACCGTTTCATAAATTGACCTGCGGTGCGTTTTTTTAATCCGCAGCCTGTCACTTTATGCTGCGGAATCGCTGCTCTTCTGTTTCAGGTTTTTTCCATTGAATTTAATGGGGGGTAAAACTCGCAACAAATAGGCAAATGTTGTGATTTCTGCAATGGAAAAGTTGCGATTCCGCCTGCAAAAATCACGAATCTGAAAAAAGTGTTTTTTTTCTAGCATTATTTCCGCAGTGGAGATTCCAAACGAAAAACTGCACCACAATTCTTTGCATTTTTTCTGGTGAAATTCCCTGCGGCTCCCATGGCGGATACGCTGTGTACTTTTACGCAGCGTATCCCCCTGTGTGCCCTTACCCTATACGTTACATACATCCACTATTCAGGAGGGGAGGCCTCGCAGCAATTCATTAATAATGTGAGAGGCCAATGTGGTTACTGTTGTGATACCGCCATAAATAGGGAAACCGCCGCTTATCTTCTATCAATCACATCTCCCCCGTCCAGTATGATGAAGACACTAACAGAACATTAAAACGTGGATATTTGGCGAATCTTTATCTTTACAATTAACTCGCTGACAGAAATAAAAAGACTTAAAGCGCTGCCGTTTCAAAGAAACCAAATCACCCCATAAGGCCCCATGCACATGACCGTATTTTTGTCCACCTGTAAATACTGGCATAAATACGGGTCCTTGGTCACACGTATTCGACCCGTATTCCACCCATATTTACGGGCACATTTTTGGCTGCAAAATTGCACTGCACTAATCGGCAGCCCCTTCTCTCTATCAGTGCAGGATAGAGAGAAGGGACAGCCCTTTCCGTAATAAAAGTAAAAGAAATTCATACTTACCCGGCCGTTGTCTTGGTGATGTGTCTAACTCATTCAGTACCCTGGACAGTGACTATTTACTGACGTCGCCTAGCAACGCTCCCGTAATTACGGGTGCACACACGTAGTCACCCGTAATTACGGGAGCCCCATAGACTTCTATTGGCTGCCCGTGCCGTAATTACGGCCTGAAATAGGACATGTTCTATCTTTTTCAACAGCACGGGCACCTTCCCGTAAGCATACGGGGAGGTACCCGTGACCAATAGAAGTCTATGGGCCCGTAATTACGGGAGTTTTTACGGTCATGTGCATGGGGCCTAAATCTGTAATGTCACTATTTTTCTAAAGCAGCACTCAAATAAAGTGACTTGAAAATGCCTTCATAGAGGAGGTGAAACGTTGTGGTTCCATGTTGGATGAATAAATTCACTTTATTTGAGTGCTGCTTCACGTTCTCTTTTTTTGGATATATATATATAAAATGTATAACATATAACCGCTTGTTGCTTTATTAAAACAAACATAAAAACTGTCATTGGTTTGGTCCGAGCCTACCCTTGTAGTTTACCTAGTGGTACAAACCAGTTGGCAGCTTCTGATTGGACGCTTTGAATGATCCCATCCTCAGAGCTCCTCTGCACCAGCCGTCTCCATGGAACTGCAGGTGTCAGTTGGTGTCAGTTGAGCGGATAATAGACAGTGAGAGACTTGAGATCTGTGTAAGAGACGATGTTTAGGGACGGTCTTAGGTGTGTGTGACCTGTACGAGTGCACGGGGCGCTGCACCCTCCCAGCATGTAGGGGGCAACACTGGGCTCTGCCCCTATTCTGTCCTCTCCTCCTCGTTACACACACGGAGGAAACAAGAGCCGAGGAGCAAGAGCAGAGGAGGAAGCTCCGTCACAGCCCGTCCTGCAAGAAACCTGTGATCCTGTCAGCAAGAAGAGATGTAAGTGTCTATGTGTGTGTATGTGTCTCTGTGTTCATGTGTGTATATGTTCCAGTATGTGTGTGTGTGTATATATGTGTATATATGTCTCTGTTAGTGTGTATATATGTGTGCCTCTGTGTGTATATATGTGTGGGTATAGTTATCAGAGTGTGATATCTGTGGTGTTACATAGGACTGCAGGTGACATCTACTACATTATCTGTAATCAGAGAGTTATCACTCTGTTAGCTGTAGTGTTACATAGGACTGCAGGTGACATCGACTACATTATCTGCACAGTGTATATATGGGTATGTATGTGAATGTGTGTTTGTATATATGTGTGTGTGTGTGTGTGTGTGTGTGTGTATATTCCAGAATGTGTATATATATATATTTGCCTGTTTGTCTAAATATGTCCCTCTATGTATGTGCAGTATATATGTTCCAGTATGTGTCTATATATGTGGTTAATTTTTGGTTTGTGGAGGGCGGCAATAGAGAATCCCGCACAGGGCGCCATCCAACCTAAGGCCGGCCCTGACGGTATTTATATATAAGTGAGCGCAAATATGGCAGCTAAGAGCTTTTATAATGTGACATCTAGTCATGAAATCCATGAAATCTGGACAGAACCGGAGGAAAGTCTCTCAGCTTATGTGAAGCAGTAAATGACTCTACAACTTGTAATGTTTATACAAGGACCTTCCCAAGAAACGTTCCTCATCCTCTGTTGTAATATTATACAATGAGCGGACCTGACGTTCTATCTGGTAAGGATTGTTACTTCACGGTCCAGTCACTAGTACAGCTGTAAGGAAGGCGAGGACTACAGGCAGGAGAAGAACACAGAGACATAAGACACTAAGGGGGGGGGGGTCATTTATCAACTCTTCTACGCCAGGCGTAGAAAAGTCGCAAAAGGGATTAAAAGTCGCATTTTTTATGCAAATTGCCATTTTTGCCCTTTTTTTGCGCCACTTTCCACACTTTTGTAGAAATGGGGCGTGGTTGAGGGGAAAGGGGCGTGGCCACTGAGCCAACAAATTTATTATGATTATCCCAGAAAAGTGGCATAAATTATAGTGGAAATCTACGCCAGCTCCTCGCTAACGTATATTTCACTCCATGGGGCATAGCAAGGTAGAGGCCCGCGCTGGACCTCGCAGATCTGGCACAGTTTAGAATTTTCTGTAAAAGCAGAATGAGCCATTACAGAAGAGAGAAAGCAGAATACATTGGGACCCTAAAGAGGTCAGGAGCTTTAAATTGTTTGGGGTTTCCGGAAAAAATCATCTTCTGTGCGTGAATATAACCTTAAAGAACCAGTTCCTGTTGTTCAACCCCTTAACTGCTTCCCGCAAAATGTTGTGTCAGATATGTCATAGTGCGAGGGGTGATGTATGGAGCGCTCACGCGCTGTGCGTGCACCATACGCTGCGGCTGTCAGCTGTGTATTACAGATGACATCCGGGACTAACGGCCAGAAACAGTGATCGCGCTGATTTCTGGCTGTTTAACCCCTCAAATGCTGTGGTCAATCACGACGGCAGCATCTGAGGTGTTAAAAAGAGGGGGCGGCCCCCTCTGACAGCTCGTCACCCCCACCCGCAATGAGATCGCAGGGTCACTATGGTTGTCATGGCAGCCCAGGGCCTAATGAAGGCCCCCAAGACTGCCTTCACTCTGCCTCTCCTAAGCCCTGCATGTGGCAGGGCTTAAAGTGTAGCTAAACGTTTAAGAAACTTCTGACATGTCATAGTGACATGTCAGAAGTTTTGATTGGTGGGGGTCCGAGCACTGAGACCCCCACTAATCGCTAGAATGAAGCAGCTGAAGTTCTCGTGTGAGCGCTCAGCCGCTTCGTGTCTGTTCGGCTTTTTCCGGAAACCAATGTATCGGAGAACGTCTAAGAGCCCGTACCGAGCGCTTCAGCTCCGTACTTTTAGCGATAGGTGGGGTCTCCGTGCTTGGACCTCCACCAATCAAAACTTCTGACATGTCACTATGACATGTCAGAAGTTTGTTAAACGTTTAGCTGCACTTTAACAGAAGCCTGTGGAAATGACAATATACTGCAATACATTAGTATTGCAGTGTATTGTACCAGCGATCAAACAATCTAAAAAAGTGAAATATAGTTTTTAGTAAGGAAAAAAAAGAACAAATTAAAAGTAAAAAAAAAAACACCTTTTCCCAGTTTTCCTCTAAAGTAATGTAAAAAATAAAAAAAAGTTAACAAAATTGGTATAGCTGTTTCTGACTATTCAAATATAGCGTTATTTAACGCGCATGGTGAACCCAAAAATATTTAAAACCCCAAAATTGCTGTTTTTTGGTCAACTTAGCTCTTAAAAAAAATGTAATAAAAAGTGATCAAAAAATTGCATGTACCAAAAAATGCTACCTATAAAAACTAGAGCTCGTCCCACAAAAAATACGCATCACACCGCTCAATCGATGAAAAAATAAAAACCGTATGGCTCTTAGAATGTGGCTACACCAATAAAAAAAATGTACCAAAAAGTTTTTTTTCTTTGAAAGTAGTGTCATTTAAGAAAACCTATATAAATTGGTATCTCCGCAATCGTATTGAGCCACAGCATGTAGTTCCGTTTTCATTTTTACCGCACGGTGAAATCTGTAAGAACGAAACCCAAAAAGCCATGAAGGAATCGCAGTTTTTTCCAATTTCAGCACGCAAATAATTTTTTTTCCGTTTACCAGTGCATTGTATGGTACTTTAGATGCTACTAATAGAAACTACGACGCCTCCCGTAAAAAATAAGCCCTCAAAGTCTATTAAAATGGCGTCGGCCTGAAGAGGTTATACAAGCCATTTTTCATTTGTCACTCACCTTCCTAGAGTCATAACTTTTTTATTTTTACGTCAATGGAGTGGTGTGTGAAGGATTATTTTTTTGCGAGAGGAGTTGTAGTTTTTTGGGCACCATTTAAAGTACCATGTAATGGTTGAATTTGAGAAAACTGAGCTTCCTCCATGTTTTTTGGGTTTAGTTTTTACTGTACACACTTACCTTCTCTTAAGGTAAAAGTAGATTTAACATCTACTTTTACCATAAAGAGGCTCTGTCACCAGATTTTGCAACCCCTATCTGCTATTGCAGGAGATCGGCACTGCAATGTAGATAAGAGTAACGTTTTTATTTTTAAAAAACGAGCATTTTTGGCCAAGTTATGACCATTTTTGTATTTATGCAAATGAGGCTTTCTAAAGTGCAACTGGGCGTGTATTATGTGCGTACATCGGGGCGTGTATTATGTGTGTTACATCGGGGCGTGTATTATGTGCGTACATCGGGGCGTGTTTACTTCTTTTACTAGCTGGGCGTTCTGACGAGAAGTATCATCCACTTCTCTTCACAACACCCAGCTTCTGGCAGTGCAGACACAGCGTGTTCTCGAGAGATCACGCTGTGTCGTCACTCACTTCCTGCCCCAGGTCCTGCATCGTGTCGGACGAGCGAGGACACATCGGCACCAGAGGCTACAGTTGATTCTGCAGCAGCATCGGCGTTTGCAGGTAAGTCGATGTAGCTACTTACCTGCAAACGCTGATGCTGCTGCAGAATCAACTGTAGCCTCTGGTGCCGATGTGTCCGACACGATGCAGGACCTGGGGCAGGAAGTAAGTGACGACACAGCGTGATCTCTCGAGAACACGCTGTGTGTCTGCACTGCCAGAAGCTGGGTGGTAACGAAGAGAAGTGGATGATGCTGATTCGTCAGCATCATACACTCCCATTCCTAACGCCCAGCTAGTAAAAGAAGTAAACACGCCCAGATGTACACACATAATACACGCCCAGTTGTACTTTTAATGTAAACACGCCCAGTTGGACTTTTGCAAGCCTCATTTGCATAAATACAAAAATGGTCATAACTTGGCCAAAAATGCTCGTTTTTAAAAAAATAAAAACGTTACTGTAATCTACATTGCAGCGCCGATCTGCTGCAATACCAGATAGGGGTTGCAAAATCTGGTGACAGAGCCTCTTTAAAGGGGTTGTCCGAGATACCAAAATTTTTTCAAAACCTGTGTCATACATTACCCCTTATACAGACAACCTAAATAAAGCATTATTTTAAAAAAAACTTCTACTTCGCACATTTCTGCTTTGAGTTTAGCGCCGCTTGTTTACATGCAGTTCAGCTCTGGTTTGTTGATCTTTCCTTGTGAGGAAACTTTTTTCCCGTGCACGCTCCTTGCAGGCTGCAATGAGCGTGCACGTACCTTCCAAGAGTTCACGTGAGCTGTCCCTGCTCCTCCCCGCTGACATTCTTCACTGGCCTTGTCTTCTTGCTGACATTCTTGAAGGACGGTGACCGTTCTCCCCCCATTATGTTTTCACATTTATGTTTTCTTTCTCTTTTCAGGTCTATAAACCTCTTCGTGTCTCCCTCACCCTCGCCCACCCTCTTCTATCTCATGTCTCTCTCCACTAAGGCCATGTTCACACAGAGTTTTTTTGCAGGAAGAATATCTGCCTCAAAATTCCGTCTTGAAGTTTGCGGCAGATTTACCTCTCCCTGCACGTTGATTTTTGCGTCATTTTTCCCGGAGTTTTTTGTGCGCTGTTTGCGGCTTTGTTTGCGTTTTTGTTTGCCGCTTTGTTCGGGGCGTTTTTCGCTTAGTTTATCTTGGCGTTTTTTGCTTGTTTGTTTGCGTCTTTTTTTGCGATGTTTTTTGCTGTGTTTACCGTTGCGTTTATCGTAGCGTAGCCTTTTTTGCTTCGTTTTTCGCGTCTTTTTTTGCGTCGTTGTTTGCAGTTTTTTTTCTTGGTTTTTCGTTGCGTCTTTCGTGGCGTTTTCCCTGTCGTTTTTTGTGGCGTTCTTTGCCTCTTTGTTTGCGGCTTTTTTCGCGGCTTTATTTGCAATGTTTTTCGCTGCGTTTATCGTAGCCTTTTTGGCGTTGTTTTTTGCGTCTGTTTTTTGTGGCGTTTTTCGCCCGCGGCAATTGAGCGCCGCGGGCATAAAACAACGCAAAATACGCTTTCTCTGCCTCCCATTGAAGTCAATGGGAGGTCAGAGGCGTAAACGCCCGAAGATAGAGCATGTCGCTTCTTTTTCCTGCAAGGCAGTTTTACTGCTCGCGGGAAAAAGACGCCGACGCCTCCCATTGAAATCAATGGTACGCATTTTCGGGCCGTTTTTGTCGAGTTTTGCAACGCTGTTTCCGCTTAAAAAAAACTCGTCAAAATACTCTGTGTGAACTTAGCCTAATGCTGCCTCCGTTATTGTACTTCATGTACCATTCCTCCTCCTGCACTTTGTGTTGTGAGGAGGAGTCATTTTATTACATAGATGACACACTACCCCTCCCCCCACCTGTACCTAGCGCTATTGTAACTTATCGGAGTAGTGGAATCCCACTATGGTCGGGGATTCCGCTCCTGCGCGCTTTGCTTGGACATAGACCTAGGCAGAGACATGAAGCAATCCGTTGTGGACCGGAATCATAGTGGCGCTGTCTACCTAAGGGCGGATTTACACGAACGCCATATACGTCCGTGCAACCCGCGTGTTTTTCACACGTGTGGCACGGACCTATGCAAGTCTATGGAGCAGTGCAGACTGTCATTGATTTTTGCGCAGCGTGATTCCGCTGCGTATAACTCACGACATGTTCTATATTCCGGCGTTTTGCGCAAATCACGCACCCATTGAAGTCAATGTTTGCGTGAAAACCACGCATTGCCGCACGGAAGCACCTCCGTGCGAACTGGCTGTTTTGCACAACAGCTGTCAAAAGGATGAATGTAAACAGAAAAGCACCACGTGCTTTTCTGTTTACAAGCATCCAAATGGCGTGTCATAATGATGGCGGCTGCGCAAAAACCACGCATATGACGCTGCCTCACGGAGCAGGTAAGTGGCTTTTGCGCAGGCAAAATGCCACGTCTTTTGCCTGCGCAAAAACGCCACGTTGGTCTGAATCAGGCCTTCTACACATTTTTAGGCAAGTTAGTTCAGACATTGATGGGAACTCCGCTGCCGGCGATAGGCAGCGGTGCAGAAATCTCAGGCCGCAGCATGCGCTGTCTGTTGCGGAGAAGTGGAATGGCACAAAGTATTTCAGCCTTTGCAATGCAAAAACCGAAATCAGTGGCAGGTCCGCTGTGTTTTCTGCAACGTCTGAATTACCTGTCAAAACTGCAAATATTGGTGCAGATTCGTTGCGTACTTTCCCCTAAATCTGCAACAACATTAGAAGCATAAAAACTCTGCCACGTCTGAACGTGCCCTAATAATAACAGCCAGCGCTGTGGCCACCACAGTATTAGCGATGGTCAGCTACTGGATGTTACCCAGGTATGCTATTCCCGGTGCCCCTGGTGGCGGAGGGTAACAGGGTCATAGTGATGGTTAGTGTTCGTCCAGCCCCGTCTTATGCCTCATGCACACTTGCGTGTAAGATTGACGCCCGTGAGAAACGCGTATGAATGGGGTCAGTTTGTGTGCGTTCTGCATCAGTGTGCTTAGCAAGTGGCATGCGTTATTCACGCACTCAGAAAGGCGATTTTTTTGTTACAACAAATTGCGGCATAAATCACGCAGCAAACACGCTTGTTTGGTTCATGGTTTTCACGCATGCGTCTACTTTAATGTGAGTGTAGGTGCATGATAACGCGCCAATAGAGGACATGCAGTATGTTTCACGCAGCGGACTCTCGCTGCGTGAAAACGGCCCCATTGAAATAAATGGGTCGCGTGTGCTATGCGTGGTTTCGACGATCAGCACACGGACGAGATTCACCCTGGTGTGAATGGGGCCTTAGGCACGATTTACACAAGTGTGAATCACGTCCGTGTTCTGTGCTTTGAAAAAACGCACAACACACGCGACCCATTTATTTCAATGGGGCCGTTGACACATGCGTGACTTTTCCGGCAGCGAGAGTCCGCTGCGTGAAACATACTGCATGTCCTCTATTGGTGCGTTATCATGCACCTACACTCACATTGAAGTCAATGCATGCGTGAAAACCACGCACCGCACACGTGTTTGGTGCGTGATTTACACAGCAATTTGTTGTAAAAAAGAAGAAAAAAATGGGCTGGCTTTGTGAGTGCGTGAATAACACATGACAATCGAAAAGCACACCGATGCATAAGGGCGGATTTACACGAGCGGGTGCGTTTTGCGCACACAAATACGGTGGCGTTTTGCGTGCGCAAAATGCACTTGTCCGCTCCGTGTCATGTTCATACGGATGCGCGGCTGCGGTTTTCGCGCAGCCGTCATCATTATGACACTCCGTTTGGATGTTTGTAAACAGAAAAGCACGTGGTGCTTTTCTGTTTACATTCATTATTTTACTGCTGTTGCGCGAATTACGCGCGTCACACGGAAGTGCTTCCATGGGGTGCGCCTGATTTTCACGCACCTATTGACTTCAATGGGTGCGTGCTGCTCGAAAAACGCAGAAATATAGAACATGTCGCGAGTTTTACGCAGACCCATAGACTTATATAGGTCCGTGCGACCCGCGTGAATACCACGCGGGTTGCACGGACGTATAGCACGTTCGTGTTAATCCGCCCTAACGCAAACACACGGATGGGATTGACGCAAGTTTTTCACGCGCGGAAAATACACACGCTAGTGTGCATGAAGCCTTACTAATGGACGCTGTTAGACAGTGGCAATTAATAATGCACTAGTAATACATTTTTAAATAAATGAGAAGGACATAGAAAAAATCTTGTAATAAAATAACACACACATAACACTGGTTAACGATTTTATTACAAATAAAAAAGGTGTCATTGAAGTAGTCCTTGAACTTGATGTAGTACCAAGGACCCAACCTGTAGAGGGAGGCTTAGATACACTGCTCATGTGTGATACTGTTAGACCATGTATCTAAGCCTACCACAAGGTAGCCTTAGTAACATTACCCAAGCAGACAGTGTCACACATGGGCCATGTATCTAAGAATACCACATGTTAGGCTTAGATACAGGGCCCCAAAACACTAATCTTAGGGTATGTTCACACGGCAGCGTCCGTAACGGCCGAAATTAAGGGGCTGTTTTCAGGAGAAAACAGCCCCGTCATTTCAGCCGTAACGGCATGTGCAGGCGCTTGAACGCCGCGTCCATTACGGACGTAACTGTAGCTGGTTTTCCATGTAGTCCATGGAAAACGGCTCCATTTACGTCTGAAGAAGTGACATGACACTTCTTTGGCGCGGGCGTCTATTTACGCGTCGTAAATGGGCAGATGTTTCAATGGGCAGATGTTTGCCAACGCTTTCAAGCCGTAATTTCGGTCGTAATTCGGGGGTTAATACGCCCGAATTACGTCCGTAAATAGGCCGTGTGAACATACCCTTATACAGGAATAAAAAGAATGTCATCTGGGGTCCTGTATCTAAGCCTACATTGTGTTAGGCTTAGATACAGGCTCCATGTGTGACACTGTTTGTTAGACCCCGTATCTAAGCCTAACAATGTAGGCTTAGATACAGGACCCCAGAAGATCTTATCCAGTTCAGGACCGGGCTATTTTGCGCCTTCAGGACCAGACACCGTTTTGCCCTTTTTAGCACGTGTTAGTTAAATGGCTATAACATTTTTATTTGTTGGGCTAACGGCGTTATTTTTGCGACGTTTTTTCCGTAGACAATGCAGGTTTATTTTTTTAACGTTTTTATACCCACCTTTTTGCCATTTTAGAATTTTCATTCATAAAGTTTGAAAATAATAGTAAAAAAATATGCTTTTTTACGTTTCAGCAATTTTTTTTTTGGTAATAACATAGTTTTACCCTAAAATAGACCTTTTTTTTGTGATCGTCATTGTCTACCGTAAATTTTAATATATTATATGTCTATATTAGGGTAATTGGGTCAGCGATAGTGTTACAACAATGATTGGCGCGGGGGAACGGTATTTTTTGGGGGTGGGTATTTTATGTGTATTTATTATTTAATTTTTTTTGTACTTTACTATTTTTTTATTATTATGGTCTGTCCCTCAAAGGTCAAAAAAGACCTTTGGGGAACTTTATATATTTTTTTTCTTTCTTTTACACCATCTTTTCCACTGTAACTGGAGTTGCACAGCAGCCCCAGTTACAGGGGAAATCAGCCCTCTCATAGTGACGATTGTCACTAACTGGGCTGTGCTGGGTCTAGTAAGACCGAGCAGCAGTCTGCCACTAACGGCACCCGGCGATCATGTGACCAGTCACATGATCACCGGGAGGAATAGAGACAGCGCCGCTGCTGCTGCTGTCTCTATTCCTATACACAGCGTTCATTGAAGCACCACACACACTAACAATGCCCCCTGTAGATAGTGCCAGTGACAATGCCCCCTGTAGATAGCGCCAGTCACAATGCCCTCTGTAAATAATGACCGTCACAATAACCTCTGTGGATAGCACCAGTCACAATACCCTCTGTAAATAGTGCCAGTCACACTGCCCCCTGTAGATCGCGCCAGTCAAAATGCCCCCCTGTAGATATTGCCCAGTGTAAATAGAGTGCCCTGTAGATATTGCCCCAATGCTGCCCACAGAAAAAAAAGCCAGTGCAATAGTAATCGGTTGTATCTGCATCCTAAGGACACGGATACAATTGGGTAAAAAGTCCTGTTTCACCCCGGTTCTCTGAACCAGCTGTAATTTTAACAACCAGTTCGGGAAAACCGGGGCGAACTGGTCCCCCTTCAGCCTCGGGACCTGGGCAAGTGCCCACATTGCCCTCATTGTAATCCGCTCCTGCATATATGGCTCTGACACTTCTCGGCATCCACTATGTATGAGCGGCGCTGAAATGATGACGAGATGGAGGGGAGAAGAAGAGCGGTGAGGTGAGTATGTGTTTTTTGATGTTATGGGAGACGTGGGAGGGATGCTATGGTGCATGGTGTGGTCATTGCTGCACAATTTTACCGCACGGCCCAGCAGAAAAATGCAACACATTTATTAAAATGCTTTTGCCTCTTAATAAATGTGTCGCACTTTACGGTCAATTTTTTTTCTATTAAGACTGGTGTATAAAACACCAGTGTTAATAAATTGCCCCCTTTATGATTAGTATCAGCGACTGGTAAGTATCCGGATAGATTGTAGTTGTAGGATCACACGCTGCAGTAACATCTTATTTCATGGATTTCTTACAGACATCGGCGTTATATAGAAATCGATAGCATTTACCAGGAATGTATTCTCACACCTCCTTCTTCTTTTTCAGGTGTCTATTTCAAAGTTCAGAGAATCAAGATGGTGAATGCTCCACAGGTCGGTTCACACGGAAACCGCAACGGAATCAGCGCCCAAAAAATGCCCCAAATCACTTTCCTGGAGCAGTTTCCGCCTCTGACCCCTCATTGAAATCAATGGGTGGCAGAAAAAAACGCGGAACTGATTAATTTGATTAATTTATAGGACTTTGTGGCTGGCGTTGGAGCCGTTTAGGTATTGTGATTGTCATGGGGCAGTTGGGTAAAGGTATGTTTTTAGTCTTGTGTGAGGCTGATAAAGTGTAACTAAACTTTTAACATATCAAAGTGACATAGCAGAAGTTTTGATCAGTGGGGGTCTCAGCACTGAGACCCCCCCCCCCCCCGACTGCTACAGCGAAGCGGCAGAAGCGCTTGGGTGAGTGCTGTGCCGCATGGTTTCTGATTGGCTTTCCACGGAAAACTGAGTGAGCGTTGTACGGACTAAATGTAAACTCTGAGTCTGTACACCGTTTGCTCAACTTTCCGAGGGAAGACGATCAGAAACAAAGCAGTACATCGCTCACCCTGCCGCTTCTGCTGCTTCATTTTAGCAATAAGTGGGGGTCTCAGTGCTAGGACTCCCACCGATCAAAACTTCTGACATGTCACTATGTTTAGTAACAATTTAAGGCCCCATGCACATGACTAAAAAAACAGAACCGCCTGGTTCTATTGGCCGCAGAAACCTTTCCGTATCGCTACGGATAGCTGTCTGTGCCGTAGAACCGTGCCGTGAATTATGGAGCATGTCCTACTTTTCGTTTTTTATGGGCCGTGCTCCCATACTTTGTATGAGAGCACGGCCCGAAACTGTGGCCCGCAGCCATCGGCAGCTGGCCGTGCCCACAATCACAGGCCGTGATTATGGGCACAGCCGTGTGAATGGGGCCGAAATGTTGATAAAATTCCTATAGAAAGTATTATGACTAAGTAAAGTAGCTGCGATAGAAATAATTCATACAGTTCTGGTAATAAAGTGATTTTGAGTTGGATTTCCCCGGTCAGATGCGGTTTGGTTGCTGTTTGCAGAAGAGTTTTCTTCTGGAGTTCTTGTTCTTGGAGGATATTCTTGAGGACATTTGGACGTTCTAACAGTCAGTTGTCTACCTCTGGCCATAGAGTAGTGTTTCATCTCTTACAGACGAGTGTGCAGCTTAAAGGGGTTTTTCCATCTTAGACATTTTTGGCGGGTCCAGCTCTGATGTATGCCATAAATGTCTAAGATGGGAAGAACTCCTATAAAATGCTCCATTTGTGGCAGGGTAAGGAAGGACACTCTACTTGCCGTCAGATCCACCAAATTAAAGGTAGCGATGAATGGGGTGATAAATGTTGCAGCCAGACGCCCCTTACATCCCGGCTAGTAACAAGATATCATCATTATTTGAGGTGTTCCTGATGTAGAAATCCCTATGTGTAATGACAATGACGTTATCGAGCCCAGTATATTTTGTTTGTCAGTATGTTACACAATCTTTCTGGTTATCAGCAGTGTCCATGAAAGTCTCCCCTGAAATAAGGCTCATTTTTGTAGGGTTTGTGTGGGCAGGGTTTTAATATTTTTCCTGTGGGTGGCGCAGTTTAGTTGACACGTCTCCTTTTCATTTCCTCTCTAGTGATTTGGCCAGAAGTCACAAGTCAGTGTCCGGCTATTTTCACTACTAGTGATATCACTTTGTGTCATAACTTGGCGCATGTGAGGTCTCTATTGAATGTGTAATATTTTCCCTGATGATGATATCAGATATTTGGTGTCCTCTCTAGGCCACACTTAGGCCCATGTTATAAATGAGATGTAAATGGTCCACTGAATAGATTGTAGAATGGTTTTCTGTTATACAGATGTGAAGGAGAGCGCTATTTCTTCTAGACATCTGATCTTTGGTGTGATTGGTGAATAATTTAGGGGCTGTGGTCAGAGACAATTCCATGATACTTGTGGCTTATAGTCAGTGTGGGGTGGTCGGTGCGACCTCTTGGATAGGAAGACTTGAGGTGGGATCTCTAGTTTGGCTCCGCAGAATGTACCCCAGAACGGATTTAATTGCCCCTTAAAAATGATTTGAGCTTTATCAGAAACCAGGCACACTAACATCTCTTTACTGATCCAGTACATCTATAGCATATACCAGGAACGTATTATAGCACCTCTTTCTTTTCTAGATGTCTATAAGTGAAGAGAAGCAAAATATAGAATCCTCCAGTCAGCGGCAATGGATGAATCAGAGGACTGGTAATTAATATTATTATTAATTACTGCTAATTATCAGGCTGGTTTCTAGCTCTGGATTACTCAGAGGTGTAATTCCCAAGTGACGGCTAAGATTTGAACAGCGAAGCTACTGCAGTCCTAGTACTTGTAGCAGACGCTGAAATAGTAAATTAGAATCACTCGGAAACAACCGCCGATTCCCGGGTGCATACCGTCTTCTACAGCGATGTGACTGCGCATGAGCAGTAGCGCACGCTGAAATACAGGTTTAGAATAAGCACTTGGGAACAGTTGCCGGTTCCCGGGTACATACAGTCCTCTACAGCGATGTGACTGCGCATGAGCAGTAGCGCACGCTGAAATACAGGTTTAGAATAAGCACTTGGGAACAGTCGCCGGTTCCCGGGTACATACAGTCCTCTACAGCGATGTGACTGCGCATGAGCAGTAGCGCACGCTGAAATACAGGTTTAGAAGAAGCACTTGGGAACAGTCGCCGGTTCCCGGGTACATACCGCCCTCTATACAGCCATGTGACTGCGCATGTGCAGTAGCGCACGCTGAAATACAGGTTTAGAATAAGCACTTGGGAACAGTCGCCGGTTCCCGGGTACATACCGCCCTCTATACAGCCATGTGACTGCGCATGTGCAGTAGCGCACGCTGAAATACAGGTTTAGAATAAGCACTTGGGAACAGTCGCCGGTTCCCGGGTACATGCCGTCCTCTACAGTGATGTGACTGCGCATGAGCAGTAGCGCACGCTGAAATACAGGTTTAGAAGAAGCACTTGGGAACAGTCGCCGGTTCCCGGGTACATACCGCCCTCTATACAGCCATGTGACTGCGCATGTGCAGTAGCGCACGCTGAAATACAGGTTTAGAATAAGCACTTGGGAACAGTCGCCGGTTCCCGGGTACATACCGCCCTCTATACAGCCATGTGACTGCGCATGTGCAGTAGCGCACGCTGAAATACAGGTTTAGAATAAGCACTTGGGAACAGTCGCCGGTTCCCGGGTACATACCGTCCTCTACAGCGATGTGACTGCACATGAGCAGCAGCGCACGCTGAAATACAGGTTTAGAATAAGCACTTGGGAACAGTCGCCGGTTCCCGGGTACATACCGTCCTCTACAGCGATGTGACTGCACATGAGCAGTAGCGCATGCTGAAATACAGGTTTAGAATAAGCACTTGGGAACAGTCGCCAGTTCCCGGGTACATACCGTCTTCTACAGTGATGTGACTGCGCATGCGCAGTAGCACATGCTGAAATACAGGTTTAGAATAAGCACTTGGGAACAGTCGCCAGTTCCCGGGTACATACAGTCCTCTATACAGCCATGTGACTGCGCATGAGCAGTAGCGCACGCTGAAATACAGGTTTAGAATAAGCACTTGGGAACAGTCGCCAGTTCCCGGGTACATACAGTCTTCTACAGCGATGTGACTGCGCATGAGCAGTAGCACATGCTGAAATACAGGTTTAGAATAAGCACTTGGGAACAGTCGCCAGTTCCCGGGTACATACAGTCTTCTACAGCGATGTGACTGCGCATGAGCAGTAGCGCACGCTGAAATACAGGTTTAGAATAAGCACTTGGGAACAGTCGCCGGTTCCCGGGTACATACAGTCCTCTACAGTGATGTGACTGCGCATGAGCAGTAGTGCACGCTGAAATACAGGTTTAGAATAAGCACTTGGGAACAGTCGCCAGTTCCCGGGTACATACAGTCTTCTACAGCGATGTGACTGCGCATGAGCAGTAGTGCACGCTGAAATACAGGTTTAGAATAAGCACTTGGGATCAGTCGCCGGTTCCCGGGTACATACCGTCCTCTACAGCGATGTGACTGCACATGTGCAGTAGCGCACGCTGAAATACAGGTTTAGAATAAGCACTTGGGAACAGTCGCCGGTTCCCGGGTACATACAGTCCTCTACAGTGATGTGACTGCGCATGAGCAGTAGCGCACGCTGAAATACAGGTTTAGAATAAGCACTTGGGAACAGTCGCCGGTTCCCGGGTACATACCGTCCTCTACAGCGATGTGACTGCGCATGAGCAGTAGCGCACGCTGAAATACAGGTTTAGAATAAGCACTTGGGAACAGTCGCCGGTTCCCGGGTACATACCGTCCTCTACAGCGATGTGACTGTGCATGAGCAGTAGCACACGCTGAAATACAGGTTTAGAATACGCACTTGGGAACAGTCGCCGGTTCCCGGGTACATACAGTCTTGCTGAAATGCAAGTTTAGTAGAAGCACTCGGGAACAGTTGCCAGTTCCCGAGTGCAGGCGGGGACTTGGGCAGCGCTACTGTTGCGCATGCGCAGTTGCAGCTACGGGCTGGTAGTCACACCAAGCACTCGGGAATAATTGGATGTTCCGGAGTGCAAACGAAATAAAGCGTGTTCATGAGAACATTGAAAGCGACCACAAAGCCATACTATGGTCGGGAATTGTCTTTTCCCGACCATAGCCAGAGGAATGGGTTATGGTCGGATCCAAGGGCAACCAGTAACACAACAAAACTTCTGCAACAAAGGCGTTGAGTACATAATGGCATGGCTTTATAAGCATTCACACATGGCAGATCTGGGAGCCTTGTTTAGGCCCCCGGTTGCCATGGCACCTATCAGAAACCTGCGATTGCGCTGATGGTGACAGAAGAAGCCCCCACAATCTGTTTACCCACGTAGATGCCCCACTATTGACCACAGCAACTGAGGGGTAACGTGCCGGGATCTACGCTATTTCCCGCACCATCCAAGTACTGTACAATTACGGTACTTTGTGCTAACTGCATGGCACTATATATGTATGTCACCCAGTGGTTAAATTACAGAAAGCTGACATCAGTACCTTGAATTTCTAGGTTTATAGGATTTGCGTCTGTAAGTAAATAAACCGTATGCAACCCCAATGGCAGCCTCTATCTGTGGTGCACGGTTGGGTAAACGTTCTTTTGGCACTTGCCCCCTCCCCACCTAGTGCTGCACATGGAATAATACAAGACGTTTTTGGGCATGCGCAGTAGCCTGGGGCTGCTCTGCTTGTATGTACCAAGATGATGAAGCAAGCGGGCCTGGGACATTTCACCCATCTGCCCTTAACAACAACCCACCCCCAAATCTGGAACTTCTACAGAGCAGAGAGTAAGCCGGAGGGCATGAATAGCAGAAACAGTGAGGAAAATCCTGACCTAGAATGGATCCAATTGTAGCAAACTATCAGCTGCGAGAAATATCAGGCATGTTCCAGGATATAAACAAGAATATTCCCATTCACTGACCCCAAACAGATATCTTAAAAATGCTGAGGAATTAGTAAGTTGCCGAACTTTTCATTATACGAAATTTAAGCATCTAGTTACATGAAACCGGAAAATCCCTATTATATTGCCATTTTATAGAGATCAGTGGTAAAATAGTGGCCACTCGGGGGCACAAATATGGATAACCAGGCCTGTACCTCTAGTTGTGCCTGTGACAATGCATCACCCCCAACTTATTCTTAAGGACCATGAAGGAGTCCCTTATCTACACATATTCAGGGCGGAGGTGCCTTGCTGGGGGCTCCACTACATAAATATCCTGCAGACTGTCCGGAAACAAAATGTACTTCTCAGTCGTATGTATATATGTATGGAGCATGTCCTCACTGTATATACTGTACTCCCTCCTTACTGTCCTCATATATACTGTATATAATGTACTGTTCAGTTATATGTATATATGTATGGAGCATGTCCTCACTGTATATACTGTACTCCCTCCTTACTGTCCTCATATATATTGTATATAATGTACTGTTCAGTTATATGTATATATAGGATGTGTCCTCACTGTATATACTGTACTCCCACTTTACTGTCCTCATATATACTGTATATAATGTACTGTTCAGTTATATGTATATATGGGACGTGTCCTCACTGTATATACTGTACTCCCTCCTTACTGTCCTCATATATACTGTATATAATGTACTGTTCAGTTATATGTATATATGGGACGTATCCTCACTGTATATACTGTACTCCCTCTTTACTGTCCTCATATATACTGTATATAATGTACTGTTCACTTATATGTATATATGGGACGTGTCCTCACTGTATATACTGTACTCCCTCTTTACTGTCCTCATATATACTGTATATAAAGTACTGTTCAGTTATATGTATATATAGGACGTGTCCTCACTGTATATACTGTACTCCCTCTTTACTGTCCTCATATATACTGTATATAAAGTACTGTTCAGTTATATGTATATATAGGACGTGTCCTCACTGTATATACTGTACTCCCTCTTTACTGTCCTCATATATACTGTATATAATGTACTGTTCAGTTATATGTATATATGGGACGTGTCCTCACTGTATATACTGTACTCCCTCCTTACTGTCCTCATACAGTGAAGGAAATAAGTATTTGATCCCTTGCTGATTTTGTAAGTTTGCCCACTGTCAAAGACATGAACAGTCTAGAATTTTTAGGCTAGGTTAATTTTACCAGTGAGAGATAGATTATATAAAAAAAATAAAAATAAATCACATTGTCAAAATTATATATATTTATTTGCATTGTGCACAGAGAAATAAGTATTTGATCCCTTTGGCAAACAAGACTTAATACTTGGTGGCAAAACCCTTGTTGGCAAGCACAGCAATCAGACATTTTTAGTAGTTGATGATGAGGTTTGCACACATGTTAGATGGAATTTTGGCCCACTCCTCTTTGCAGATCATCTGTAAATCATTAAGATTTCGAGGCTGTCGCTTGGCAACTCGTATCTTCAGCTCCCTCCATAAGTTTTCGATGGGATTAAGGTCTGGAGACTGACTTGGCCACTCCATGACCTTAATGTGCTTCTTTTTGAGCCACTCCTTTGTTGCCTTGGCTGTATGTTTCGGGTAATTGTCGTGCTGGAAGACCCAGCCACGAGCCATTTTTAATGTCCTGGTGGAGGGAAGGAGGTTGTCACTCAGGATTTGACGGTACATGGCTCCATCCATTCTCCCATTGATGCCGTGAAGTAGTCCTGTGCCCTAAGCAGAGAAACATCCCCAAAACATAATGTTTCCACCTCCATGCTTGACAGTGGGGACGGTGTTCTTTGGATCATAGGCAGCATTTCTCTTCCTCCAAAAACGGCGAGTTGAGTTAATACCAAAGAGCTCAATTTTTGTCTCATCTGACCACAGCACCTACTCCCAATCACTCTCAGAATCATCGAGATGTTCATTTGCAAACTTCAGACGGGCCTGTACATGTGCCTTCTTGAGCAAGGGGACCTTGCGGGCACTGCAGGATTTTGATCCATTACGGCGTAATGTGTTACCAATGGTTTTCTTGGTGACTGTGGTCCCAGCTGCCTTGAGATCATTAACAAGTTCCCCCCGTGTAGTTTTCGGCTGAACTCTCACCTTCCTCAGGATCAAGGATACCCCACGAGGTGAGATTTTGCATGGAGCCCCAGATCGATGTCGATTGACAGTCATTTTGTACGTCTTCCATTTTCTTACTATTGCACCAACAGTTGTCTCCTTCTCACCCAGCGTCTTACTTATGGTTTTGTAGCCCATTCCAGCCTTGTGCAGGTCTATGATCTTGTCCCTGACATCCTTAGAAAGCTCTTTGGCCTTGCCCATGTTGTAGAGGTTAGAGTCAGACTGATTAATTGAGTCTGTGGACAGGAGTCTTTTATACAGGTGACCATTTAAGACAGCTGTCTTTAATGCAGGCACCAAGTTGATTTGGAGCGTGTAACTGGTCTGGAGGAGGCTGAACTCTTAATAGTTGGTAGGGGATCAAATACTTATTTCTCTGTGCACAATGCAAATAAATATATATAATTTTGACAATGTGATTTTTTTTTTTTTATATATATAATCTATCTCTCACTGGTAAAATTAGCCTAGCCTAAAAATTCTAGACTGTTCATGACTTTGACAGTGGGCAAACTTACAAAATTAGCAAGGGATCAAATACTTATTTCCTCCACTGTATATATTGTATATAATGTACTGTTCAGTTATATGTATATATAGGATGTGTCCTCACTGTATATACTGTACTCCCTCTTTACTGTCCTCATATATACTGTATATAAAGTACTGTTCAGTTATATGTGTATATAGGACGTGTCCTCACTGTATATACTGTACTCCCTCTTTACTGTCCTCATATATACTGTATATAATGTACTCTTCAGTTATATGTATATATGGGACAGGGTCCGCTCTCTAATCAGGATTTTTAAGGTGCTATGGATAAAACATTATCCCCTACTATACCTTTTCCTGTAATATTATAATAAATATTGGATTTCTCTCTTTCTAAACAGACTCCGCTCCCACTGGACAACATGCAGGGCTCCCATGTTACGTCATCGCCATAGAAACTGTTCGGTTTCCAACCATCGTAGAACGGACAACTAACCGGCAACTGAAAGCTCCTCCCAATGTATTAATGTCACTTCTGTATGGACAGGTAAGATTTGTCTATCCCCTTCAATGGGTTTTCCCATGAAGGACATTTATGACATCTCCACAGGATATGTCATAAATGTCAGATAGATGGGAGTCCCACCTCTGTGACCGGCGCCTATCTCCAGAACGAGGCCCCCTAAACAGTGGCGGATTAAGTAGGCCATAGGCCCTGGGCTGTTACCCAAACATGGGGCCCCCCTACTCCTCCGCCGCCCTGCCACTACCTTTTTGTGCAAGCATTAACAGATGGATGTTACGATTCCCCTTGTCAAAGGGCTGCGTCCCTACATACTGACAGTATCACACTGTGCAGGGACACATCCTCCTGACAAGGGGAATGGTAACACGCAATTGTCTATCAGTCCTGGACTGCACAAAGATATTTTGTGAAAGACAAGGATTTCCTATAAAAAACATGTCAGGAGAGGAGACAGATTCTCTATAAATCTAGTGACTCACAGAAGGTAAAGTAAAGCACCACACACACAGCCCCCGTAGAAAGCGCCACACACAGCCCCTGTCGATAGCACCACACACACAGCCCCTGTAGATAGCATCACACACACAGCCCCTGTAGATAGCTTCACACACATCCCCCCTCCCCTTGTATATAGTGCCACACAGCCCCCTCTCCCCTTGTATATAGTGCCACATATCCCCCCTCCCCTTGTATGTAGTGCTACACAGCAATCACTGCCCTGTATATTGCCACATATATTGCCTCCAAAACAAAACATTGTACTTACCTTGCCCCGTTCCCGCGACGGACGGTGCGCTGCACTGTCTCCAGGCAGAACGCATGCTCATATCAGCGTGATGCAGTTACGTCATCACGGCGGCCTGCCCAGGGAGTCTTCCCAGCACCTTATAGGCTGCAGTCCTAACTTGGCCTGAAGCCTATATCATTAATTCATATCTGCGTCCTGAGGATGCAGATACAAGTGAATGTGGCTGTCGCTAGCATCGGGGCCCCCTCCAGTTCTAGGCGCCAATGGGCTTGAGGGGGCCCGTGCAGCCCAGCCAATAAATGTTATGGGCTTGGCAGCCATGGGCCCCCTGGGAGCCTTGGTTGGCTGCCCGAGCCTTCCTAACGATGATCCGCCGCTGCCCCCAAACCCAGTTATAGCTTTTTGTGCTCATGCTGCTTCCTGGTCACTTCTTGATGACATTGTCGGAAGTTACAGAAACAGCGGTGAGTGCCTCGAATTTCTATCTTATATATATATATATATATATATATATATATATATAGATGTGCTCAGGACTTCACCCTAGGATCCCCCCTTACTAGTAATAAAGGCCGTGCACCTGCATTTGGGATTTCAGATCCTCGCTGTCTTTTTGGATTATTTATCAGTTTGTTTTCTGTGTTTTTACAGATAGTGCCAGAAACCCAACTATGGATTTTAGAGCCAGAGAACAGTCATGGCTGGTTAAAGATGACTCCACAGCCACAGGTGTTGGCAGTCAGAGAAATATTAGGGAGCCACAGAACTCCTTCAAAAGCCTTGTAAATAAAAGAATGAAAGTTTGGTGGAACCGAGCATTCCTAGCAAATTATCTGCAACGGAACCTTATACCGAGGGGGTTACACATACAAGTTTTCCCATCATTTCCAACTGAAGATGTGAATTTTCCATCTAAATGGGAGGAGAACTGCAGTGCGTGTTCATTTAAAGTGATGGAGCTTCTTATTGGACTCAATAACACCTCATTAGAAAACAGGGATAACGAGCTGGAAAAGATCCAGCAAAAATTAAAAGCAGAGATGTCCAAAGAGAACTTAGAAACATTTAAAACACAATTGGATCAACAATGCCTCGTCTGGAGAAAAGAAATGGAGAGCAGAAAAACAAAGAAATTGATATGTGATAATAATGATTTTCAACAGAAGAAAATATATTGATGGAATCGGAGACAAAATGGTGAATCACTGAGTCTTTCCTCTTCTATGTGATCTTTGTCATCACAGAGCGGTCACCATGATATGACATTATGTAGTAGCGTGCGGTCTACACGTGACTTACCAAGATACAAAAGAAAACGGAACTAAAATCGTCATCCAACAGTAGGAGAAAAATGAATAAGGGATTGGAACAAAATCCAAGACATCAAAAGAAGGTAATTAACATTTCTATGCATCAATTATCTATAGGTGACATCACACTGTTGGACAAAGTCTTGACCTTTTCTCCCGCCTCCTGTTTTGATCTTTTCTCAGCAGTAAAAGATCTGCAATTTTTTGCACAATCTTTGATCTTTAAGAAATGGTATTTTAAAGAGGAAGGCGATTTATTTGTCACAGTTGAGGAACGAGAAACATTGCGAATATTTGAGAAACTCTTTCACCAAGAAGGGGGAATATCAGAAGGTAAGATTCATATCTGTATTAGAACCAAATCTACAAAATCCCCCCGTTGTCTATTTGCCCCGCAGTAGATCTTTTTGTCAAATTAGTCCCTGAAGATTAGCAAAACATTCCAAGGAAAATTAAGAATGACAATCTGTCGAGTTCAGAGAGAGAGAGAGAGAGAGAGAGAGAGAGAGAGAGAGAGCTTGGAGAGGATTAAATCATGGCATGATGTGGTAGTAAAACCTGCCGATAAAGGCAGAAATGTGGTATTTTGGCCACGCCAGATGTATATTTATGAAGCAAATCGCCAATTGAAAAAACTCCACTTTTTAAATAATGATATCACGGAGGCGGAGGTTGCTTTAGCAATCTCTAAGCTACACAATAATAAAACGCCGGTTCCTGACGGCCTATCGGCTGAATACTACAAACTTTTGCCAGATATTGTACCGACATTGACGAGGACCATACAAGCCATATTTAGTGGGGAGATTGACCTGCCTAACTTTCATGCGTCCAGGACCATATTGCTTCCCAAACCTGACAGGGATCCAACCCTCCTTTCCTCATATTGTCCGATTTCCCTTTTAAACCAAGACTATAAGCTCCTAACAAAGATTTTGGCCGACCGCCTCCAAACCATGTTTGGACTGATCATTGCCCCAACCCAACTGGGTTTCTTAAGGAATAGACATTCCACTAAAGGTATCCGTCAGGTTGTAGCAGCCACGGTGTCTGCACTAGACCCCTCCTCCCCAGTGACCATGCTGCTGGGACTTGACGCGGAAAAGGCGTTTGACTCTTTATCATGGCCATTTCTCACAGCGGTGTTGCAGTCCCGGGCCTTCGGGGACCGCTTTCTAACATTCCTTTCACGCTCACAGGCCTGCTCTACCACATCCCTTACCATCAATGGGCTTAACTCCCCTCCTATCTCAATTTTCAGGGGTACGTGTCAGGGATGCCCTTTCTCACCGTTACTGTTTCATTTATCCCTAGATCCACTTCTCCGTCATCTCCAGTCCCTAGCATGTTTTCAAGGCATACAAATTGGAGATTCTCAAATTAAACTATCGGCATTTGCAGATTATATTTTGTTCTTCATATCTAACCCTGCCTCTACTTTACAACCAATCCTCCAGGATATCCCAATTTATGGTGCCCTGTCAGGTTTCAAGATCAATCTACAAAAATCAGAAGCCCTAATTCTTAAGGGTCCCTCCAGGCCACTCTGGTCTTCGAAGCATGCATTTAAATGGAACTCTGATTACATTCCCTATTTGGGGGTACGCATCACGAGACAACCATCAAATTTATATCAACGAAACCTTAATCCCATTATTGCATATTTGGAATCCCAACTCATGGCTTGGGGGCACTTTACTCTATCATTTTTAGGTAGGGCTAATCTATTAAAAATGGTTGTCTTCCCTAAATTGTTATACTTACTACAATCCTTGCCTATATACTTGAGACCAGTTGATGTTAGGCAAAAGAGACCAAGAGTGAGCCTATGCATATTGCAGCAACATCATGAAAATGGAGGGATTCATTTTCCACAGATTCACTTATACAATATGGCAGCTCAACTACGAGTGATTGGAGATTGGATAACTGGCAGCTCCTGCTTTTCTGATTCTACATTGGACCAACAATTTTCAAAACCCATTTCCTTAACATGCCTCTTACACACTCCATACTCGGCTCTATCACCTGATGAACGGGCTAACCCCCTAGTCATGTCCTCCTGGAAACATGGACCAAGGTCAGACAACACTTAGGTTTAAACCCTAGATTTTTCCTACTTCTTCCTTGGGTCCATAACTTTGACTTCCAAAATGCCAACCCCCATGTGGTTTTTCGTGGATTGGTTGGGGGGGGAGGGGTTGACATGTATTAATCAGATAACTAACATGCTCACTCGTCGTCCATACTCATTTAATGAACTACGTATACAATATGATTTTTTGGGCCAACACCCATTTTATTACATGCAGGCCTGTAGCTATGCTCACAAGGTCATTAGACACTTACAAGACCAAGACTGGGATGACTTCTTCTGTCACTAGACTCCATCTCACCAATGCCGAAAAAGACTAATCACTACCTATTATAACGTTTTAAGACAGCCATTGGACTACACTAAATCGAGATCAGGCGTATCTTACTGGGTTGACCACTTAGATCAAACAACTCATGACGATGTCCTATCATCTGTAACTATGGCTGCCAAATACCTCCAATCAGATATGTCCTGGGAGATGTCTTTTAAAATAGCCCATAGGGCTGACGTGTCCCCTTATAGGGGCTTTCTCATGGGTAACTCCTCTGACCATTCGTGTTTAAAGTGTGGAGCACCGCAATTACATTGTCTCTGGTTATGCCCAACTATTGTTGACTTTTGGCGAAAGATACAATATTTTGTGTCGAACACCCTGTCCATACCATGCTCCTCAACCCAAAAGTGGGGCCTCTTTGGGATACTGCCACCTTCCATGCTCTTTATCCCGAAACATCACAAACAACTGTTATACTATGTCTCTGCGGCTGCTAGGAAGGCCATTCTCCAGGTTTGGATAAATAATACACCCCCCACACATCGTATTTCCCTAGAAAAAATATCTTATATTTTCCGAATGGATTGGGTGGAAACCTCCCATCGAAAAGAGCACAAAACTGAAGCCTTTTTTAAGTTGTGGGAGAACTTTATACCTCTCTTACCACTTCATATAAAACAAAAACTGATTGCATGCTTTGGCTCCACAACTTGGTATCTGGAGCATCAGCTGTCTGGCGTGACACCAATCATGATCTGATTCCTTAAATATCTGTATTGAATCGCGGTAACGATGGGGATACACGTGTCCATCCTCTTCCCCCTCCCCCTCTATACTTCCCTTCCCCCTTCTTTATGGTTTATTTAGTGTGTTTCATCTCCTATGAATATTGACACTTTTTCAATTTGTCTTTGGGCTAAAATCTCTAATTCTGTCCTCGCTCCAACTAGGATCATTTGAAGTAATTTATACAAATTGTAGATTATATAATATGCTAAATAATGATATAAGTGTTCAGAGATGCTATTGGCATGGGAAATATTGTTGAATTGTTGTTCGCTTGTTTGTTATGTTTGGAAAAATAAAAAATACATCAATTTAAAAAAAAACTAAATAAAAAAAAACTCCACTTGTTGTAGAAGGTTAACATACAATTCTTTATTATCCTTTAGAGCAAAGATGATCCACATTCTACAAGATGGTATGGATGCCGGAGTCCTCTCCAAGTCCCTAATGGAGGCACTGATTGTGACTGAGCCAACGATACAGACGCCTTTTCTACTACCCAAAATTCATAAGGACCCTCCAGGTAGGCCAATTATATTGTGTACCGGGGGGTTAACTCAGAAGGTGTGCGGATGGGTCGACCACCATTTAAAACCATTAGTGGAATGTCTACCTTCGTATCTGTGCGACTCTGCAGATTTGTTGTTGAAAATTGAAGAGATTCATTTAGATGACAGACATATTTTGGTAACTTGTGACATTGAGTCACTATATATCGGCATCCAGCATTCGGATGGGTTGCATGCAGTGGCCACCTTTTTGCATATGAGCAATATAGGAAAGACTTTTCAGAGTTGTTGCTAACCCTATCGGACATTGTTCTCAAACACAATTTTTATCACGTTCAATGGGTCCTTCTACCTGCAACTCCAGGGCACGGCAATGGGGGCAGCCTGTGCACCCTCATACGCCAACCTGTTCCTGGGGCTGTGGGAGAGGGACCTATTCCTGCCAGATCATGAGATATCAATGAACCAGCTCCTTTTCTGGGCCCGTTCATTGATGACATCTTCATGATCTGGCAGGGGACTTCGGATGAATTAATGGAATTCATCAGTGTATTTAACTATAATACACGTAACATTAAATTAACATGCAAGTGGAATCACGTTGAGATAGATTTTTTGGACATACTAACTAAAAGGATCCATAATGGTTGTCTCCAGACAGATTTGCATCGTAAAGAGACATCAACAAACTCATTTCTTCACGCAACGTCTTCACATCCTCGCCACACCGTCGAAGCTATACCAACTGGACGATTACTGCGTGTTAAGAAAATTTGTTCAACTCATGAAGATTTGAAATTCCGCACGACTGAGTTAAGAAAGAGGCTTGCTCAACAGGGCTGCAGCCGCTGCCGCAATGTTAATAAAGCCCATTGACGACCACGTGCACAGCTCCCCCTCGTGCACAGCTATTACAAACTGTAACTAAACATAAGGAATTTCTCCTAAGGTAAGATTTACGAACACGTATCATTTGGTCAGAAATGAGGGACACCTCAAACACATTTTGGCCGATGCTCCTCAATGATCCAATTCTACAGAAAGTACTACCAAATTATCTTGCTGTTGCACCATGTAGAGCGCGTTCTTTACGTGACGCAATAGTTACCGAACAGTGGAAAAACCGGGTAAATGTTTTGGAAAGATTGGTCCTAAGTGGGGTTGTAACCCTTGCGGCGACTGTATTAGTTGCCCTAATATTGAACGCTCTCAGGGTTTTGTTGACTCAAGTGGGTTGAAAAATGTTAAGATCACATGGCCAATTACATGTGGCACTACAGGTGTGATCTATCATGCAACTTACCCTTGCCCTAAAATGTATATTGGCATGGGAACCCGAGAATTGCGCTTTCTCGTAAGAGAACATGTTAGAGACATTGAAAATGCCAAAACAGTAGAGTATATGGAAGAGCTGAAGACGATTCCACAACATTTTCACCTACATCATGCGTGTAACTCTAGACTTGTGAGAGTGAAGGGAATAGATCACATCAATACTGATATGCGAGGACGAGATGTAAAAAGAGGCTTTTGCAATCAGAATGCAGGTGGATATGGAGGCTTAAGACAACACAACCGAGGGGTGTCAATGAGAACATTGGTGTTGCTGCATTTCTCTGACTGCTACCAAAGCTTTTAGTCGGTATTTTTGATTTTATGTTCTTATTTTGATTTTAATCTACATTTCTTTATTTGTGTATACAGATTAGATATATGGTTTACGCTGCCTGTGTTGACTATGTCAACTGTGCAATTTTCGGGTTGTCATGATCTTCATCCTCAACAATGATTTCCTACTTCTGATGATCTTCACAAACAATAGAAAAGCGGGCTCTGTCTGCAGATCACTGCATATTATATTCTGCACCTTTGAGGCTTGTTGTATTAGATATATCGACATGTAACTAAAATCTGCTTTGTGCTTGGCACTTGTAGTCCATTTTATTTTTTGATGCATAATACACACGTTGTTTTTTTCTTCTTTTTTCATCGCACACGCCTATTCACACTATTTTTTATTTTTCGTTTTTTATTTCTTTTATTTTGTCACCATACATTTATTACCTTTTCACTCTTTTACTTACACATGTTCTATATAAACAACACTTTATTGTGTTTAATATCATTTCTTACCTGTCACTTCCCTACTATGTTCAGGTTGTGTGCACTGGATTATTCCTTTTGGCACGTATATATTGGTCTTTTTTCACACATTATAATTGATAATAATGTTCCACACTTGATTACTCCCTACACGTTGACACTCTTCATCACACATCACTTTGTGGCCATATATTTATATGTATTTGTATGATACATGTGCAATATATCCAGTGGCGGATTATCATATGGGCGATTCGGGCGGCCGCCCGGGGCCCGAGGCTCCCAGGGGGCGCATGGCAGCCCGAACCGCACATCATTTTGCAAACCTATTCAGCGCGCTAGCGCTGCTACAAGCCGAAGATGAGGAGGGGAGGAGCAGAGAATTGGCCGGGATCCAGGGGTAGGACACGCCTCCCTGACAAGTGCGGGCGCCGCCATTGAGTAACAGAACAGCGACGGACGGCTGTTCTGTTACTCCAAAGCTGCAAGAAGAGCCGGGCGGGCGGTCACCGGCGCTGAGGTCAGTACAGGCTTATCCTCCTGCCCAACTGGTTCCCGACCGCTGGCTGTATTTTTACGGCCAGCGGTCAGGGACGGGTCCTTAAAACCCGAGCCATAGACTTTCTACGGCTCGGGTTTTAACTTGCTGCCCGCGCGATCGGGCAGCTGAATGTCGGGTCTCCGGCTGTCAGTGACTGCCGGGGACCCTGAGGAGAAGACAGAAGCAGCTATTCTGCTTCTGTCTTCTCCGATGTCTTACACAGCGTTCAATGAACGCTGTGTATAGGAATAGAGACAGCAGCAGCGGCGCTGTCTCTATTCCTCCCGGTGATCATGTGACTGGTCACATGATCGCCGGGTGCCGTTAGTGGCAGACTGTTGCTGGGTCTAACTAGACCCAGCACAGCCCTATTAGTGACAATCGTCACTATGAGAGGGCTGATTTTCCCTGTAACTGGGGCTGCTGTGCAGCTCCAGTTACAGTGGAAAAACATGGTGTAAAAAGAAAAAGTATATATAAAGTTCCCCAAAGGTCTTTTTTGACCTTTGGGGGACAGACCACAGTAATAAAAAAATAATAAAGTAAAGTGCAAAAAAAAATTAAATAATAAATACACATAAAATACCCACCCTCAAAAAAAACGTTCCCCCCGCCAATCATTGTTGTAACGCTAGCGCTGACCCAATTACCCTAATATAGACATGTAATATATTAAAATTTACGGTAAACAATGGCGATGACAAATAAAAGGTCTATTTTAGGGTAAAACTATGTTGTTACCAAAAAAAATAGCTGAAACGTAAAAAAGCTTATTTTTTTTACTATTATTTTCAAACTTTATGAATAAAAATTCTAAAATAGCAAAAAAGGTGTGTATAAAAACGATAAAAAACGAAACCTGCATTGTCTACGGAAAAAACGTCGCAAAAATCACGTCGTTTTAATTTATTTTTTATAAAAATGTGTGTTTGGTGCAACTTTGTAATTACGTTTTATTAAAAAATATTTTCACTTTTTGAGATACAGCTGCTTTGTATCCTGTATCCGTCAGGTCAGCAGGACTGACGGGATCAGTGACACGGGCCCTGCGCTAAATTATAATCTTAGATGTGATAGATTTGAGGTGGATCCTGCGTGTCACTGATCCTGTCAGTCCTGCTGACCTGACGGATACAGGATACAAAGCAGCTGTATCTCAAAAAGTAAAAATATTTTTTAATAAAATCAATCAATCACACACATACTAATATATATATATATATATATATATATATATATATATATATATATATATATATAAAATTATGATATAAAGTTTTTAAATGTGTACATAACATTGTGGCACTATATACAAGGGGGAGCGCTGTGAGGCACTATATACAAGGGGGAGCGCTGTGTGCCACTATATACAAGGGGGAGCGCTGTGTGCCACTATATACAAGGGGGAGCGCTGTGTGCCACTATATACAAGGGGAGTGCTGTGTGGCACTACATACAAGGGGGGGGCGCTGTGTGGCACTATATACAAGGGGGAGCGCTGTGTAGCACTATATACAAGGGGGGGCTGTGTAGTGCTATCCACAGTGGTATGTGTGTGGCGCTCTTTATAGGGGGGGGGGGCTTTTTGGTGCTATTTACAAGAGGGGGAGGGCTGTGTGGCGCTCTCTACAGGGGGCTGTATGGCACTATCTATATGGGGCTGTGTGTAACGCTCTCTACGGGGGGAATGTGTGATATATAGAGGGGGCTGTGTATGGCGATATCTATGGGGGTGTGTAATATCTACAGGGGCTGTGTGTGGCACTATGTACAGGGGGCTGTGTGTGGCACTATGTACAGGGGGCTGTGTGTGTATGTGGCGTTTTACAGTGTGTGGTATTATATTCAGGCACGCAGTGTTTAGTGCTATTATATTTAGGGGCACAGTATGTGGCACCATAATAACTTTATTTTCGTTTATAGGTGTGGAAATGTTGGAAAAGTGAGGAGACGTCTGAGTGGCAAATTCTGCAGAAATGAGTCATGGCCGGGAGAAGTCGTCATGAGCGCTGGACCGGATGGAGAAGAAAAGAGGAAGAAAACTACTAGAATCTGAGACGTCGTCACCTGTGAGTCACTAGATTTATAGAGAATCTGTCACCTCTCCTGACATGTTTATTATAGGAATCCTTGTATTTCACAAAAAGTCTTTCTGTAGTCCAGGACTGATAGACAATTCCCCTTGTCAGGAGGATGTGTCCCTGCACAGTGTGATACTCTCAGTATGTATGGACACAGCCCTGTGACAAGGGAAATCCTAACACTGTTAATGCTTGCCCAGAAAGGTAGTGTTAAAAATAGTTACGGCGCGGCAGGGCGGCGGTGAGGAAGGGGGGCCCAAGTTTGGGTAACAGCCCAGGGCCCATGGTCTACTTAATCCGCCACTGAATATATCTGTATAACTATCTTGTCTCTCTGTATTTTGGGTTTAGACTTGCAGACATGAAGTGTATCGCTATTGGACTGCCCGTACAGGGTTAATATCCTTCTGAATGCTTTTTCATGCATTCAATCACTGGTTGCATTCTGATTGGTTGTGATTGACCGGCCTCCGATTCATCACCCATGACACGCTGGGTTGCTGACACACGTGACCGCGTCAGGTGACGCGCTGATGTGTTTCCGCCCCAGTGTCTCGTTGTTGCCGTTTCTGGAGTCCGGCCATGTACTCGACCACATATTGCCACCAATAGTAAACAGTGAGTGCACTGATCTGATTTATGGGCATATATATATATATCACCTGGATATATTTAAGCACCATTGGCTAGCGTTCATTTAAATACTGTGTGTACTATCAGCGCCACCCCCTGATGAAGGCATTTAGCGCTGAAACGTGCGTCTGGGTGGGCACTCCCTGTGTTGGTGCTCCTGAACAACCTTATTATGGGTATGTTATATCCCTCCATACTTGGTTAATAGTTGATTCATTTTTGCTCTTACTTATGCGCTGACTGCTTTTTTGCACTGTATAGTTGTTTATTCCATACCATTTGGTATTTATATATGACCTACATTACGCAGGTCTGTGCAGCCATGGGGTCTCATCTAATTATTATTTTCTTTGTGAGTCACACAA